>NC_053027.1:358046990-358199218 GCF_003073215.2 Triticum urartu | reverse complement strand
GATTGCAATCTCAGTTTCTTGCTTGTTCTTCGTTTGCTCGCAGGAAACAGACCCTCGTGGTCAGGTTGATCGTGCTCCGGCGTGGTCAATAACCCTCGGAAGTTGGTTTAGCGATTGCTAAGGCGCGACGTCTCGCACGTTCGTAGTCGGATCGTCAAGGTCGACTCCCACAGAAAACGATAGCCACCATCTCATCGAAACATCGGGACACCTTAGCCTCTATCAGCGCGCACCCCAGTGTTCGAACCTCAAGGGTCTGTCGAAACCCGAAATCCGACAGCAGTAGCTCCTTCTGATGTGGACGTCGCCGTCGAGGGAGCGACGCCATGGAGGAAATGGTCGTGGCCGCCACCGCCGTGGATGGAGCCGCGCCATGTCGGCTCGGAGCCGAGCACCTGCAGCACCGTGAGATCGAAGAAAAAATAAAATGCTGCGATTAGTGTAGAACCTCTTTGGTGGCGCCCATTAGGTCTCAGATTCATCCGAGGAATCAGTGATGATGATGCTCTTCTGGTGGTGTAGGTGAAGACGGTGGTGTGGGAATGGAGGTGGCGCGAATGACTAGGGGAACGTCGGGGCAGCTCTGTAACAACCCGAACCTGATAAGATTCGATGTCTCTGTGCTTACCGTGCTCGACCCTGGATTGACTCGCTAGCACACACAGTACATATGAATACCAAATAACAAGAGCATCATTTACTACAACGTATGATCCAGAAATTTATAAAGTATTACAAACTGGGTTGCACATAATTAACTTTATTCAATAATAACAGCGGAAATGTAGCACAAGTAAACGATGAGTCCCGTCAATGCCCACTGCCGAAAATGTTGAGTGAAGACTCGCGACCCTGCTGTATCTCACGGATCACCTGAATATCCCGCAACATGATAAATTGTAGCCACAAGGGTCAATACATTGAATGTATTGGCAAATCACACAATATGATATAGCAACCTCCATCCGCAAGCAAGGTATGTCAAACAAACAATCAAGTTGGTTTGGCCTGAACTAACTTCACCTGCCTCCACTAGGTAGTCAAGGTTTACACAAGCAAAAATGACGCCAGGCCAAACTCAGAAACATAGGATGAGATGTCAAAGATCTTCAAGAAGTCTCAAGTCCGCTCAGTCGTGGCGCATTCTCTAGGGCCCCGAAACCTCAAGTGCGCTCAGCCATGGCGCATTCTCTAGGGACAATAGAGCGCTCAACCATTGACGCATTCACCTAAGAAAAAGTGCAACCATTGACGCATTCACCTAAGAAAAACCTCTAGCTATAAAGATTCACCACTTCCATGCATCACTTGACACATGCCCACGTCTAACATCGCAAATTTAAGCACACAATTGCATAATGGAAACAATCCACGAATATGACAACACAGAAAACAATGAACAACCAAACATATATCATCACACAACAACAAACACATAGTAGAAATATGGAATTAACAATAATCAAAAGTGCAACTTGCCTTGAATGGTGTTGAAGTACTCTAACGATTAATTCCGATCCGCTTCACACTCCAGAGAATCTATATGATTAACGAAGGCACTGATAAATAAACCATACTCACATAACACCACAATAAAGTCAACAGCAAGGAAAACAAATAAAACTCGAATAACATAACATAGTAGTACGTATATAACATCTACATGCTAGTAGGGTCACAATGCAAAAAAGAATCAACTAATTTGGATAAACGGTTCGAAAGATATGGCTTCCAAGATCACCCAGAGGCAGTATGTCAAACATCAAGGATAAATTTTAAATTTGAGCAAATTAAAACCTAAACAGTTCGGAAATGTGAAATTTTGGTTCTACGGTATTCTACTAGTCACTGTGAGTACACAGGACAAAGAAACGATGAATTCGAGTATACGGATAAAAAGATATAGCTAAACGAAATTTGGGTGAAAAATCTACCAAAAAACAGTTTTCAGCTACTATAGCCACTGTAGCATCTTGCCACGTGTCACTCTAGGATTGGCTGAAAGGGGTTCTGGGGTGCGTGTGCTCACCGTGAGTGAAGAAGACGACGATAGGATCGGGCGTGAGCGACGACGCTACTCCAGTTGTTCTCCGGCGAAGAAGGGGTGGCTTACGGGTGCATACTGCCTCTGGGTGATCTTGGCGATGTCGGTGGCGGCTGGAAGATCCCCGGATGGCGATGGCGAGTGGCTAGAGTCACGGTCGCAGCGAGGCTTCGGGCAAAGTCAGCAGCTCGGTTCGGCGCTACCCCTCTATGACGGCGAATTTGACCAGTGGAGGAGCTTCTGCGGCGGCGGACTCCGGCGAGATCGGGGCGCCATTCTAGGGCATGAGAGAACTCCGTTTTCACGAAAATCGGTAGAGGAGATGGAGGGGAAATACATATAGGCTGATCCCATGGTCGAGGTAGACTAGATCGATCAAATCAATCGAGTTTGGATCAGGGATAGTCTCCAGGAAGAACACGGCAGAGGAGGAAGATGACGTGTGGGCCAGCCTCATCAGCGAGAGAGAGAAAGGAATAAAAAAACAGAAAGCAAGTAAAGCCAAATATAATAACAAACTATAATTATAAAATAACAAAGACACATACTAAAATATTATATCTATATTAGAAAACAGTGAACATTATTCCAGCTCTAAAGCAATTTTGGGAAAATTGTTTTATGCAAATATGGGCCTATAAAGAGCATTATAACAACTCTAAAATAACTGAGTTTCAACAAAGTCAAAAATAATTTATGTAGACTCCAGAATATATTCTTAACATTTTACAAATATATTTAATAGGGGAGAAGTCATATTATCTCCACTCCAATTTTTTTTCCTTGAGTTGGAAAACACTTTGAATAAACAAAAAAATTCAAATATGCATAGAAATTATGATGATAAGGAATGATCCTATTAACATTCCAAATCTTAAAATTTGGGATCTTACAAGTCTACCCCCTTGAAATGAATCTCGTCCTCGAGATTCGAAGATGCTAGAAAGAAAGGGCTATGGTCGGGGTGCTCCTTGTACATCCATCAATAATTCCAAGGTCTAGGGTGCTACCACCCTTAAAATCATAGTCCCAGGGTCTTCAAGAATCTTACTCCTTCAATAATAGTCTTCAGGTATAAGCTCTGGACTACTTTGCAATTTTGAATCCTCTATCAAAAGTGTGGTCTTCCAATTACTCGACCTCATGGTTGATAGGTCACATGCCAATACTAGACACATCGATACTCTCATGGTGGTCATCAAGAATGGTTCATGCAGAAAAGAGTCTTGGTTTATTCTCACCGTATAACCTACTGTTGGCAACGACTGCCTTCTAAAAGGGTCAAACATCATACCATTCTAAGGTTCAGGCTTGATAATGTTGTCACTCTACTCTAGGTACGTCACTCTAGATTACCATCCCATATAACAAAAGCAAATAATAAGAGTAAGTCGTCATGGTGATCAATCCATTCCGCACCCAAATCATTACCTTGTATATGGTTTAGAAAATCTCACATTCAAACACTCGGGCATCCTCACAAGCATTGCTGAAACTTCTCTTGTTCACGAACTGGGTTCGGATAATTCCATTGGTGTTGCATGCCCACAAAACAATCTAGAATTCCTTGTAACTATCTAGTCTGCGCCAACTACTATAAAACATAGGCCGATGAATTGTAGCTTCCTCTAGGTTTCTTCCTTCAGCAAGATTGTGCTTGCTTCTTATCAGATCTTGGTGCATGTGGTAAAACTTGAACTTATCACTGGGTTGCATCATGTATTAGGATATAGACATAATAAAGACCTTAGGGGAAAAACACTACCCTTATGCTCATGCTAGCAGCAAAAACTCTAACGAAAAAACCAAACACTAATTTCACACAAGTCACACCACCCAAGCTAAACCTACAGGTAAGGTCCTATCCACAAGAGATATGATCTCATCATACTACTGCAAATCGTTTATCGGACACAAATTAGTAATGGTGGTCTATCAACTAAAATTCCTAAAATGACACTAATATAATTTCAGGGGTCATCTATATTTAAAAAGAGAAGGTAATTAGCAAAAGATATGAACACGATGATGAAGACTACTAAGTAGACAAAACTTGTAAAATAACTTTTTTACTCCTATGGCTTCTCTAATCCATTTTCTAGGGTCACGACCTACGCTCAACAAACTGCTCTGAAATCATCTGTAATGATCTGAACCTAATAAGATTCGATGTCTCTGTGCTTACCGTACTAGTCACTGGATCGACTCGCTAGCACACACAATACATATGAATACCAAATAACAAGTGCATCATTTACTATAGTGTATGATCAAAAAATTTATAAAGTATTACAAACTGTGTTGCACATAACTAACTTTATTCAATAATAACATCGGAAATGTAGCACAAGTAAACGATGAGTCCCATCAATGCCCACTGCCAAAAATGCTGAGTTAAGACTCGCGACCCTACTATATCTCGTTGATCACCTGAATATCCTGCAACATGATAAGTTGCAGCCACAAGCGTCATACATTGAATGTATTGGCAAATCACACAATATGATATAGCAACCTACATCCACAAGCAAGGTATGACAAACAAAACACTCGAGTTCGTTTGGCCTAAACTAACTTCACCTGCCTCCACTAGGTAGTCAAGGTTTACAGAAGCACAAATGATGCTAAGCCAAACTACACACCGGAACCCTCAGAAATATAGGATGAGATGTCAAAGATCTTCAAGAAGTCTCAAGTGCGCTCAGTCGTGGCGCATTCACTACTAGGGAAAACCTTATACATAGAACTTTATAAGTAGCGCTTGTTAAAAAAGGGTGCTGGTGCTAAATAGCAGTAGCGCGTCCCGAATAAACGTGCTACAGATACAAACTCAGCAGTAGCGCATCTCTCGTTAAACGTGCTACTACTAAAATTCTGACTACTAAGCCGGTAGGCTACACATAGTAGTAGCGTTCTTATAGAAAGAGCGCTGCCGCTAAGTTTCTTGTAGCAGCGCGTTTACGTAGAAAGGCACTACTGCTAACGAAAAGAAAATAAATCGAAAAACAAAAAGAAAAGTTAATGAAAATGAAAGAAATAGAAAAAGGAGAAAGGAAAAATAAAATGTAAAGAAAAATAAATGAGAAAGGAAAAAAGGAGAAAGGCTTAGCAGTAGTGCGTTTTGTGAAACGCGCTATAGCTAACTTAGCTATAGCGCGTTTTCAGCAACGTGCTACCGCTATGTTTGACTTAACCAGTGGTTTCCCTCCCCCCGTTCACCACTTCCCCCCCAAATCCCTCGTCCCACTTCGCTGATGTGTCCCCAATTCGCCGTCGCCCCACTTCGTCGCCCTCTCCTGCCGACGTCGACGCCCCCAGAGCCACCAGAGCCATGCACCGTCGACGCCACCGGCTCTCGGCTCCACCGGAGCCACCCTCGATGCCCCTGCCTCCCTCGCCGTCACCGGAGAATCCCCTGCCTCCCTCGCCACCACCGGAGCCATCCTTTGCACGCAACCCTCCTCTCTCTCATGCATAGCACAAACATTGGACATACTAACTAGCTAGGTTAACTAGTTTAATTAGGTTAATTATCTAGGTTAGTGCAAAATTTTAGTTAGGGCTTTGACAGAGAACTAGTTAGGTTAACTAGTTTAATTAGGTTAATTATCTCGGTTAAGAAAAAAATTATTTCGGGCTCTGGCAGAGCACTAGCTAGGTTAACTAGTTTAATTAGGTTAATTATTTAGGTAAACTAGGTTAAAAAGCTAGGTTAACTAACTAGATAGGTTAATTAGGTTAACAAGCTAGGTTAATTAGGTTAACAAGCTAGGTTAACTAGGTTCGCTAGGTTAGAGGAAAAATTTATTTTAGAGCATTAGGTCAGAAGGGTTATAGAAATGGAGTTCCTTTGCAATTTAATTGGGTTCTGTCCTAGGCAGAGAAGGGTTAGAGAAAATAATGTGGGTGTGTGTGTGTGAGAGAGAGAAATAGCTAGAACAGAACTTGGGTTCTGTCCTAGGAAGAGAAGTGTTTAGTAAGATCATTTTGCAAAGGTTTTTGATTTTTGAAAAGACCACTATTTTTCTAGGAAAAGAATTTAGGCAAGTTTTATTTTAAATATGATCCCTTCCTAGACTTTTATTGTTGATTATTTCTTTTCATTGAACTGGTCATGTTATATCTTTTCATTGAAGTGGTTCGATTGTGCCCATGTGGCCTTTTGTTGTTTCCTGGGAATGAAGCCGGGTGGCCTATGTTTTGCCGGAATGTTGATTCATTTCCGTTCCGGCAAATTTCAGGTGCTCGATTTGTCCACTTTTTAGCAAAGGTCATGCCGAAATTTTCCGTGAATTCCGGCATGACTTGTGCTACAAACTAGGACATATCGAGTGCCCGGGATTTGCCGCACCGGGAAGGAGTCAACGTTCCTGCAAAACATAGGCCTTTTTTATTTCATTATTCATTTTATTAAGGCTAGATTAATTGACTAGATTTAATCATAGGAAACATGGCTAGCAACGATGAAGAACAGGTTTTGGTGATTGCGACAACGTCTACCTGGCGGCAGACGAATTTTTAAGCCTTGCTGACGATCAAAGGATGTTGTTGCTGGGCCCACATGTCGCATCGGGGAATGAGACCGACATACAGACCAGCACTGAGACTGAGACCGGTGCTGATGCCGAGACTGACGCCGAGACTAGCGGAGCCGGTATAGAAGCGAAAGCAAAGAGGCCATGACGCCTAAACCATCTCATGACTACTAGACTGGTGGTCATGGAGATGGACGGCGACATTTTTGAGCCAACAATGCCCGAGGAAGCGCAATCATGCTACAACAATGAAATAGGCTGCATCTTACGGACAACCGCCACCATCAACGATGAGAAACTAAATAAGATAGATAATATGAGGCCCTCCCTCCTAAAGAAGTTGCACTAGATATTCTTGTTCCCGGGCCGGGATGAAAAGGAATATGAACATCCAGATAAGGACCCGAAAATGAAGAAGATAAACAAACACGCCATGACCAAGTTTAGTGACGCGTTGGCCGCCGGAAAACAAGGGTGAAACATCGGATCATCAACAAAAAGGAACCCTACTCCGAGATTGTAAAGGATAATCCTACAATTATGCCAGAGCAGTTTGAAATATTCAAGGCGGCTTGCGAGGCTGAAGCTGCCAAAAAAAGTCGAAGTACATGAAGGGGCGTCAACAGAGGAACATGGGGCGCCACCACCTCGGAAGCCATGGTTACGGCAGGAAGAGGTCCATATGGGCCAAGGAGGATGGGGAACGCAAAAGTCTGGGCATCCCAGACCCCTTGGCGGACTTCACCGTCCCGCAGGAGCGTGACGTCCTCAAGGCACGACACCACTGGGACTCAGTCAAGAAGGTTTTCAAGACGTACCCGACCACGATGGAGTTCATGAGACTGCTGGTAATTTTAGTTTCTGATCAATTCGACTGCATGTTTAGTCATTGATGAGGACATTAATACCATTGTTACACCCACAACCCCTGTTGCTATACATACTGGACCAATCACTAGAGCTCGCGCACGCCAATTGAATTATCAGGTACTTTTGTTTCTTGGTAACGATTCTAATTGATGTAGGGTAGAACCCTAATCGGCCGATCTTTCACGAAAGGAGTGTATCCCGCGAAGAACACGAGGAACACAAAGAGGGGGGAACGAGGGAAATCACAAGGGAAAACATGAGAGGTACACTCAAACTAACAAGAACAAGTCACACATGGGCTAGATCCTCGAGTACATAAAGTAAGATACACGATCCACGATCAACTAGGGACGATACAAAAGGGTAACCGATTCTTTTCAGTGAGGAGGTCTTGATGTTCTTCCCTAAAGAGGGGTCTTGAATCCGCTTGGGGGATCTTCTCCAGTGGTGGCTCGAATCTCCGAGGAGAAGGTAACCAAGTGGATGAGCAAAGCTCTCACACAAAATATGAGCTAATCCTTTGCTACCCTAGTACGGAGCTAAGGGACAAGTAGATATAGTCCAAGGGGGGTAAGTTGGGGGATACATGGGGTGAAGCCCTTGTCACTGCGCGTAGGCAGGGCAGTTGTAACAGTCATGGGGGCAGTTGTACCGCTAGGAGTTCAGGTACTGGTTCCTGGAGGCGTTCCCGGATGCGCTCAGCGGTTGTACCGGTGCGTGGGGCGGTTTTACCGGTCTGGTGGTTGTTGCAGGGATAAACCGGTGCTGTACCGACCTTGCACCGCTTGATGTCAGGAGCTTGACCGGTAGTTGACCGGTGGTCGACCGGTTGTACCGCCCAGGCGGAAGTTGGGCGGTGCATGTGCGGTTGTTCCAGGACTTCTGAGCTGGGATGATGTTCTTCGTGCTCTTGATGTCCTCCTTGCATCGTGACTTCTCCTTGGTTGCTTACATGGTACCTAAGCACACAAAGCACCTCCGTTTGAGGTAGTAGCCATGTCTCAAGTGGGTAAAAGGGAAGTTCAACAAGGAGAGAGTTAACCTCGTTCTCAATGGCTCTCGCACGGGCTCTTGTCATGGATCCAAGTGGTGTCGTGGAAGATGTAGGTAGGTCCATGGGGATGACTTTGGGATGCTCCCCATCATCTCCCCTCCCTTGGGGAAGATCCGTCCTCGGATCGAATTCTTCATCACCATGGAAAGGCGAGAGGTTCTTGACATTGAATATATCGCTCACATTGTACTTGTCGCGGGGGAGGTCGATCTTGTAAGCGTTGTCGTTGTAGCGTGCGAGCACCTTGAAGGGTCTGTCCGCTCGTGGTCAAAGTTTGGACTTGCGTTCTTGGGGAAAGCGGTCCTTGCGAAGGTGTAGCTACACGAGGTCTTCAATGTTGAATATCATAGGGTGCTTGTTGACATTGAGCTTGGTCGCAAGGCGTTGTACCTGGCGCTCGATGGTGTTTCTTGTATCTTCATGCACCTTCTTGAGATGGGTCGCTCGTGCACTTGCGTCCAAATTGATTCGCTCTTGGAGTGGTAGAGGTAGAATATCCAATGGTGACAAAGGGTTGAATCCGTAGACGACCTCGAAAGGGGACTTGCCGGTTGTTGAGTGTCTTGCTCGGTTGTAGGCGAACTCGGCGATGGGTAGATACTCCTCCCACTCCTTGATGTTCTTCTTGATGAGTACTTGATGTAGAGCGGAGAGTGTGCGGTTTGTCACTTCCGTTTGGCCGTCGGTTTGAGGATGGTACGCCGTGGAGAAGAGGAGCTTGATTCCAAGCTTGGCACATAAGGTCTTACAAAAGTAGCTAAGGAACTTGACATCGCGGTCCGAGACGATGGTCTTTGGCACACCATGGAGACGCAATATTTCCCTACAAAAGAGATTAGCAACATGTGAAGCATCGTCTATCTTGTTGCAAGGAATAAAATGTGCCATTTTTGAGAAACGGTCCACAACGACAAATATGGAATCTTTCCCATTTCGAGTCCTAGGCAAACCGAGTACAAAGTCCATGCTAATGTCTTCCCATGGTTGGTAAGGAATTGGTAGAGGCATATAGAGGCCGTGAGATTGAGATTTGGACTTAGCTTTGCGACATGTAGTGCATCGGTTGGTGAAACGATTGACGTCCCGAAACATCTTTGGCCAAAAGTAATTCTTCGAGAGCGTGGCGAACATTTTGTCACGTCCGAAATCTCCCATTAAGCCTCCTCCATGAGATTCCAGCAAAAGCAACAAACGAAGAGAGGACTCGGGAATGCAGACTTTGTTAGCTCTCATAAGATATCCATAAGGAGTAGCAAAAGTTTTGTCGCGTCCGAAATCTCCCATTAATCTCCCAAGATGTATTCGACAAACACTTGGCATAAGGAGTAGCAAAAGTTGCATCATGCTCATACAAGTCTTTTATATGCTCGAAGCCAATGACATCTAACTCAAGTTGCGTGACAAGCTTGCATATGCGAGAAAGAGCATCCGCTACGATGTTTTCTTTACCCTTGATGTACTTGATGACATAAGGAAAAGACTCAATAAATTCACTCCATTTAGCATGACGCTTGTTCACCTTGGTTTGTCCCTTAAGATACTTGAGAGTCTCATGATCGGTATGAATGATAAACTCATGGGGACGAAGGTAATGTTCCCATTCATCCAAAACACGGACTAAAGCATATAGCTCTTTGTCATAGATGGGGTAATTGAGTTGCGCTCTGGAAAGTTTCTCACTAAAGTAAGCTATGGGGCGCTTCTCTTGCGTTAACAAACCTCCTATGCCATTACCACTAGCATCGCAATGAATTTCAAAAGGTTTGTCAAAGTTGGGTAAGGCAAGCACGGGAGCATGAGTAAGAAAAATCTTAAGCTCATTGAATGCGGTATGTTGGGATGGTCCCCAAACAAAAGGCGCATTCTTCTTGCTCAAAGCATGCAAAGGCGAAGCAATGGTGCTAAAATCCTTCACAAAGCGACGATAGAACCCCGCAAGACCAAGAAAACTACGCACTTGATGCAAGTTTGTTGGTTGCGGCCAAGTCTTAATAGCATTGATCTTGGACTCATCAACATGAACACCCATAGAAGAAACAACAAAACCCAAGAGCTTATCAACACCAAAAAGGCATTTCTCCATATTAGCATAGAGGCGCTCTTTTCTAAGAGTTCGCAAAATGGTGCGGACATGGGTGACATGCTCTTTGATAGATTTGCTAAACACAAGAATGTCATCAAAGTAGACCACAACAAATATACCAATGTAAGGGCGAAAGACATGATTCATAAGGCGCATAAAAGTGCCCGGTGCTTCCGAAAGACCCATAGGCATGACTAACCACTCATACAAACCAAACTTGGTTTTGAAGGCGGTTTTCCATTCATCACCCTCTTGTATGCGGATTTGATAGTAACCACTCTTAAGATCAATTTTGGAAAATATAGTGGCACCGCTAAGCTCATCAAGCTTATCATCTAGGCGTGGAATGGGGTACCTATAGCGGATGGTGATAGCATTGATAGGTCTACAATCGAAGCACATGCGAAAGCTACCGTCACGTTTTGGCACAAGAATGACCGGAACGGCACAACGGATCAAACTTTCACGCACATGTCCATGGTCGATAAGATGCTTTACTTGCCTTTGTATTTCTTTTGTTTCCTCGGGGTTGACACGGTATGGAGCTTTGTTCGGAAGAGGTGCTCCGGGGATGAGGTCGATTCGGTGCTTAATGCCTCGTAGAGGAGGTAGACCCGGAGGTAGCTCATTGGGGAAAACATCTTGAAATTCCTGCAAAAGAGAAGACAACACTAGAGGAAGAGTGTGAGAAGTGTCAGTTTGTGGTCATTGTCCTTGCACATGAGAACGTAGTGTAGGACACTAGATGGGTTCTCACACACTTCCCTTATCTCACGTTTGGTGGCAAATAGAACTAGGTTCTTGTTTTCGCTCATCGTGGAGGCACTCGATTTTGGCTTGTGGCGCTCACTCTCTTTTTGGTGGCTCGGTCTCTCACTATGATCTCCATGATGGGTGGCTTGCTTGTTGGCGATCACTTGACTTGGCAACATTGGATGGAGGACGTACTCCATGCCCTTCATCTTGAAGATGTAGTGGTTCGTTCGGCCGTTGTGGACGACTCCTCTATCGATTTTCCATGGCCGTCCAAGGAGAAGATGAAAAATGGTCATAGGAACGACGTCGCACTCCAAGGTGTCTTCGTAGGCGCCGATTTTGAAGGAGACTTGTACTCGATGCTCGACTTGGATGGTGCCGGAGTCACTAAGCCATTGCACTTTGTATGGATGTGGATGCTTCGTCTTGGGCAATTGGAGCTTGGAGCAAAGTTTTTCACTTGCGAGATTATGACAACTCCCTCCATTGATGATGACCTTGACGGATCATCCATTGATGCCGGCCTTGGTGTGGAATATGTGGCATCGTTGGTCTTCTTCTTGGTGATGTTGGAGAGTCAAGGCTTTGGAGACAACAAGTGCGGGGTTTGAGTCTTCATCGCAAAAGACTTGTTCTTATTCATTGTTCACTTGGTGGTGCATGGCGACTTGCTCAAGGGCTTCCATTTCGCCCACACTCATGGAGTCATAAGTGCCATCATCGTTGAAGACCATGGTTCGCTTGTTGGTGCACTCGTAGTACTTGTGGCCTTGGCCTTTGCAAGTGAAACACTTGAAAGAACTCGTCTTGACGGTCTCATCGGTTGGGGTTGATGATGATGAAGCTCTTGGCTTGAAGTTGCTTGTAGGAGAATGGCTTGTAGGTGATGAAGCTTTCTTGGAAGTCGACTTGTCGATGTTGGAAGTAGAAGGCTTTGTAGTCGGTGTTGGAGTCATTGAAGCTTGGTTGTTGGAGAAGCCGTAGGACTTGGATGAGAACTTGGCATACTTGAAATCATCTTGCACTTGGCGTTCCTCTTTGGTAGCTTGGTGCACTAGCTCGATGAGATTTGAGTATGGTTGGAAGTCGGCGATCTTCTTGACGGGATGATTGAGTCCATTCAAGAAACGTGCCATTGTTTGCTCATCATCTTCCATGACATTTGCTCTTATCATTGCAATCTCCATCTCCTTGTAATATTCTTCAACGCTCTTTGTTCCTTGCTTGAGTTGTTGGAGTTTCTTGAAGAGGTCGCGGTTGTAGTAGGTAGCCACGAAGCGTGCTCTCATGACATCCTTCATTTGCGCCCAAGTAGTGATGGGTGGTTCACCTCTTGCCTCACGGCGCTCTATGATTTGTTCCCACCAAATGAGTACATAGTCTTGGAACTCAAGGGATGCCATCGCGATCTTCTTCGCTTCTTCATAATTGTGCAAACGGAAGATCTTGTCAACCTTCAATGCCCATGAAAGGTATTCTTCGGGATCGTTGCTTCCATTGAACTTGAGCATGGTGAACTTGAGTTTGCCGTAACGTTGCTCTTCATTGTGTTGGGGTCGGGGGTGATGAGGCCCATGTTGTTGATGATTGTGCAACTCGTGGTGCTCTTGGCGCGGAGGGTTGTTATCCTCATGTTGTTCTTGTCGTGGAGGATCTCCATTGTCTTCATGATCTTGATCGACTTGTTGTTCTTGGTGAGCTTGTGGAGGGGCTTGTCGAGCTCGAGGAGGGACTTGACGATGCACGCGAGCTTGAAATCTTCGTTCTTGAATTTCTTCGCGAAGTGCTTCCTCTTGTTCACGGCCGTGTCGGCTTCGGTCGGCGGCGGCTCGACTCGAATCGCGTAGAGCCTGTTGCGCCGCAAGTGCTTGAGCATCACGGAGTTGTTGTTCTTGACGTTGTGCTTCGGTGCCTTGAGCATTTTGATGTAGACGCGCTCGCTCTTCCTCTTCATGTTGGCGTTGTCGTTGCTGTTCTCGGGCTAGCGCAAAGGCCTCTTGAGTTTGACGTTGTCGGCACTCTTGAGAGTCGATGTCGCGTAGCGGATTGAGGCTGGCTTGACGATCGGTGCTTGCGGCCCGGCGAAGAGTGTTCGATGTCGGTGTACTTAAGCCGGAGAGGGTGAAGTCGGAGTGGCGGCTTGAACGGCTCCTTCTTGAAGTGGAAGACGAGCGGTTGAGCAACAAAGCACGAATTTCGTCCATCCTTGCGTCATTCTCTTGCTTGTGATCATCAAGCTTGTGGTTGAAGTAGTCCCTTGTACGTTGCTCGGAAAGTCGCAAGTCGGCGGTGAGGTTGTCGATGCGTTCACTCATAGCTTGTTGCTCCTGATGCAAAGCACGTTGTGCACCAAAGAGGTGACTCTTGGTGACGAAGGAGTTCATGTCATCGTCTTGCTCCATGAAGAGTGGGTTGGTAGAAGTACTTGGCCTACCCATCATTCCAAGACAAATGTGAGTGGTAGAAAGAGAAGAACGAGTACCAAATGTACCTTGACCGAAGTTGAAAGTGGATCGAGGATCACTCCAATGTAGGACAAGGAAATAGAACAATTGGGACTAGCTCTTGTTGTTTTCTCAGACCTACACAAGTAAAAGCTTTTTGTGGAGCTTGGTTAGGATGGTGGCACAAAAATTTGATGCAATCGTAAGTGAGCATCAATAATGTTGGAAAAGATTCGCAAGATGCAATGTAACAAGTAGACAAAGCATATAAGGTACACGGAAACACACACGCAAAAAGATAAGTGGGGTTGTGCAACCAAAGGTGAGCCAAAATGTGGAATCCACAAAATGCTCTTGTTGCACAACACTAGAGAGACTCTAGCATGATTGCACAATAGGCGGATACAAGAGCTTGTGCACAACCTACTTAGCAAAAATGCAACGACTTCTATCCCAAGTATGCTCTATGCAAGGTGTTGCTATGATATGATCCAAGATGATTGAGTATGACAATCTTAATGTTGTATGATGCTATGGTTCTTGCTTAAAAGCTCTTTGCTTATCTTTCCTCTTTGCTTAAAAGCTTGTTTGGCTCTTTGATGTTTGAGCTCTTTTCTCATGCAATGCTTGACGAACCAAGATAGCAAGTGAGTATGCGATGACAACTTTGTGACACAAGAGATGATACCAATATAGGAAACGATGATGTATGTATGCTATGGGAAGTATGATCACTAATGTGCACAAGTCTCGTTGCCAGCAATACTCAATGGCTAGTCTCGATGGGTAAGCAACACAAAGGGGTAAGGCTATGATGTGTGTCAAAGTAATGGCAAGAATGATGTATGACAATACATAGATGAATTTACCGTTCTTGCTTCCGTAAGGTGTCAAAATGGTGGCATGAATACCAAGTTGTAGTCGAGGTTGTCGTTGTTGATGACGCGTCCGTGGCGAAGATGAGCGGCGGTGATGTCGATGTCGAACCGTACCTAAATAGCTGAAACACAAAAGCATACGGTACCACAACTCAAATTCTCAAACCTCGAAGTGGCAACACGTGTCGGAGTGCGAAACGGGCACATTGGTGGTGGTATTCGGAAGCGGTGATGGTGTATAAGTGGGGGGGCAAAGATACAAGTCAGTCTCGACTGAAACTGGGTGGGGCGGTAGAACCGCTTGTGAAGGCAGTAGTACCGGTTGGTACTTTAGCGGTAGTTCCGCTCGTGGGGGTGGTAGTACCGCTGGGGTCGGGAAGATCACAAGATCTGGATCGGGGTTGTGTTTTTGGGGCGGAAAAGGATGATTTCGTTGTCGAAATTCGAGCGATTTCAAGGATGGAAGGTGGAGAGAAATGGGGATATGCTAGATCCACTTGAAACCAAGCAAATCCACGGATCAGATCCAACAAAACATCAACACACCAACAAATCACAAAAAAAATTTGGGGCTATTTTTGGTGGGGAATTTTTGAATTAGGACGAAAAACAACAAAATAAGGCTAGAAACACAATGGGGAGGCTCCGAAATCGTGATCAACCTGGCTCATGATACCAAGATGATGTAGGGTAGAACCCTAATCGGCAGATCTTTCACGAAAGGAGAGTATCCCGCGAAGAACACGAGGAACACAAAGAGGGGGGAACGAGGGAAATCACAAGGGAAAACTCGAGAGGAACACTCAAACTAACAAGAACAAGTCACACATGGGCTAGATCCTCGAGTACATAAAGTAAGATACACAATCCATGATCAACTAGCGACGATACAAAAGGGTAACCGGTTCTTCTCCGTGAGGAGGTCTTGATGTTCTTCCCTAAAGAGGGGTCTTGAATTTGCTTGGGGGATCTTCTCCGGTGGAGGCTCGAATCTCCGAGGAGAAGGTAACCAAGTGGAAGAGCAAAGCTCTCACACAAAATATGAGCTAATCCTTTGCTACCCTAGTACGGAGCTAAGGGACAAGTAGATATAGTCCAAGGGGGGTAAGTTGGGGGATACATGGGGTGAAACCCTTGTTGCTGCGCGTAGGCAGGGCGGTTGTACCGGTCATGGGGGCGGTTGTACCACTGGGAGTTCAGGTACTGGTTCCTGGAGGCATTCCCGGATGCGCTAAGCGGTTGTACCGGTGCGTGGGGCGGTTGTACCGGTCTGGTGGCTGTTGCAGGGATAAACCGGTGCTGTACCGGCCTTGCACCGCTTGATTTCAGGAGCTTGACCAGTAGTTGACCGGTGGTCGACCGGTTGTACCGCCCAGTCGGAAGTTGGGCGGTGCATGGGCGGTTGTTCCGGGACTTCTGAGTTGGGGTGATGTTCTTCATGCTCTTGATGTCCTTCTTGCATCGTGACTTCTCCTTGGTTCCTTACATGGTGATGAGGACATCAATACCATTGTTACACCCACAGCCCCTACTGTTACATATACTGGACCAATTACTAGAGCTCGCGCACGCCAATTAAATTACCAGGTACTTTCGTTTCTTGGTAATGATTCTAATGTTCATGAGATTATGATGCTGCCTAAATTGGATACATTTGTTTTGCTTTCAAATGAAGGGCCTAGCTTGGAGAAGGATGAACATTGGAGCAAGAACACGCATGAAGTTGATGGCATGCGCAAGGGGATCAAGAACGGAGTTACAAGTGATGATTTCAGGACTTTGAAGCCGCCATAAGGAGTGCATGAAGCCATGGACGAAATATACAAGATGCCACTTCATAATATTCGTCCATAGGCTATTCTAGGTGCTGCGTCACCTTATTAATGGGCCAGGCCCATGTAATTTCGAAATACTTAAGTATAGGCTATTTTTAGAGTCCGTATGTGTGGGGAAACAAGAGTTAGGGTTGGTTTCGGACCCCACCCTCAAGGGCCACGAAATTCCCCCCTCTTCCTCCATATATACAGCCCTTAGGGCATCGTTTAGACTTTGGGTTTTGTTTAGATTAAAAGTTCGCCATAGCTGCAACTTCTCGTACTTCGTTTGTGTCCAACGACCAGACCAAGACGTCACAGAACCCCACCTTGATCAATAAAGCTTTCATCTTATATTCGCAATATCCAGATTGCAATCTCAGTTTCTTGCTTGTTCTTCGTTTGCTTGCAGGAAACAGACCCTCGTGGTCAGGTTGATCGTGCTCCGGCGTGGTCAATAACCCTCGGAAGTTGGTTTAGCGATTGCTAAGGCGCGACGTCTCGCACGTTCGTAGTCGGATCGTCAAGGTCGACTCCCACAGAAAACGATAGCCACCATCTCATCGAAACATCGGGACACCTTTGCCTCTATCAAGTGGTATCAGATTTCAGGTTGCTCGGTGAGATTACAGTTTTTCGTAGATTAGATCGAGTCTGTTCTTCATACCTACAGTCCACGAAAAAGCCACAAAAAAAAATAGGGTTAGTTCATCATATCCGAACCAATCTGAGCCTTTGCATAATCTTTTTAGGGTTTTTGCTTTGTTGAATTTGCGGTTGCATCGTCGTGTCAAGTTGCTGGTCTTAGAGTCTAGTCTTTTAGAGTTTCGAGTTCTGGTCATAAGTTGTCACGCCGCCGCCGCACCATCATCATCGCCCATCTACCACTTTTGCTTATCCGCCACCGCTCTGAATCCTTATCCATATACCACTACCAATCCGTATCCATATACCACCATCAATCTCTATCCATATACCACCACCGCTACCATATACCACCACCGCTGCCATATACCACAACCATATATCCACCACCAATCCGAGTTCTTCTCATATTAGGTTTGTTCTTGAGATCAATCTCAATTCCGATTCGTGTTTCCTTGCCTGCGTAGGTCTCGAAAAAAAAGAGTCTGGAGACCCCCGGGCAGTTTTTAGGCCAAAATTTTCACGGGCAAAATATTTTTTCCCTATCCTATTTTTAGGCTTTTCTGAGTCTTTTGAGCCACGTGCCATCATAGTGATTTTTTGTCGCACTTTTTCGTCGTCGCTGCCCTGATTTCCGAAAAAAAAAGTGAAAAAAAATTTCGTGCCCATCCTATCAGTTTGACGAGGGAAGAGTTTTGAGACACTCGCCATTATAGTGATTTTTCGCAAAAAAAAGGAAGGGAGCGGCAAAAAGAGCGAAAAAAAAAAGCGAAAAAAGTTCCAGAGTGGTGCTTTTCCTTGTTTATTGTGCAACCGTGATTTTGTTAGTGTTCTAGAGGCTCGCGTCTCTAGCACGGTCTAGCCTAGGACAGCACAGTACCGTCGTTGAGCGTTTATTTCAACTTTGCATCTCTGAATTGATTATGCTGACCCTTTTTGCTACCTATATTATAAGCCTTCCCAGCTCCACATATCTACGTCGCTGCGTTTGACTCTCCCTGGTTAATCGCTCTATCCAAGCTTTTGAGGAGTTTGACTACAACGGTGCCGATCACCCGCCTGCTGCGGGTAAGAACTGGTAAGAATTTGAGATTTTTTGCTTGACGGGAATTTGTTGACACCCCAACCACCTCTTGTTAGTATTCTGTAGATATTCTTGTGGTGTTTTTCTATTTGCTACCATGGCAGGATCACAAGCCGACGAGACTGACTGGGAGAACATGACGAATCAGGAGTTGCATGATAAATTTCAGCAAATGATGAATGGACAGGTGCAGGATGTGCTAAACAGATTTGAAGAGGCCATGGAGAAGATAGATGACATGGAGAAGACGTTCGAAACAAAGCTCGATGACAGGTTTAATGAATTGCTCGCGCGTCTTCCACCACCACCACCGGCTGCACCTAACGCACCTCTACAACAACAACAACGACGACTACCTACACATCGTGAACAGCCCTCCGCCGAGCGAGCCGTCTCCCTCTTGCACCTGGCCAAACTGTTGGTGCTGCTGTTGCTACTTCTGTGGCTCCTGCTGCTGATGCGGAGGAGGATGATTTTGCTGGCGATTACGAGGATGAGGTTGATCAAAATCAGAACTACGTGCCACCACCAGCACAGCAACCATCAGGTCGTCCACATGCAAATAATGGCAATGGTAGGGCTCACCCTCAGGTACGAGATCATGACCATCTCCCTAAACTAAAATTGAATATTCCACCATTTGAGGGTAGATATGTTCCTGATATATATCTTACTTGGGAGTTAGAAACTGAACAACGATTTACATGTTTACAATATCCCGAGGAGAGACGTGTTCCTGCTGCTGTTTGTGCATTCACTAGTTTTGCATGTGTTTGGTGGTCTGAGCATTGTAGATTATATCCCATTCCTGCTACTTGGGCTGCTTTGAAAACTGCTATGCGTACTCGTTGGGTTCCACCATATTATCAACGTGAATTACTTCAAAAATTGCAGCGCTTAAGAACAGGGAAAAAATTCTGTAGAAGAATATTATCAGGAATTACAAACTGGCATGATTAGATGTGGTATTGTTGAGGAGAATGAAGCTATGCTTGCACGTTTTATGGGTGGATTAAATAGAGAGATTCAGACGATTCTAGAGTATAAGGAGTATACTAATATCACTCGTTTATTCCATCTTGCTTGTAAAGCTGAACGTGAAGTGCAGGATCGACAGGCATTGGCGCGGACTAACTTTTCTGCAGGTCGACCTTCATCATGGACACCACGTGCATCATCTACTTCCACACGTTCTGCTCACCGGCGCCTCCGTCGGCTGCCACCTCCAACCGTGATACAATAAAGCAGGCACAATCACCACTATCTGCCAAGAGCACACCTTCTGGGCCTGCAAAGAGCTCTTCTTCATCCATGGCATCAACAGGGCAAACACATGATATTATTTGTCGACGTTGCAAGGGTGGAGGTCATTATGCGAGAGAATGCCCATCTAAGCGTGTGATGATTGTTACTGAGGATGGTGGGTATGAGTCCGCTAGTGACTATGATGAGGAGACTTTGGCTCTTATTACACGTGACGAACACGGTGGAGACGATTCTGATCATGAGACGCAATACATGGCTCCTGAAGATGCTGACAGGTATGAATGTTTAGTTGCTCAACGTGTTTTGAGTGTGCAGGTTACACAAGCTGAGCAAAATCAGAGGCATAATTTGTTCCATACAAAGGGAGTTGTGAAGGAACGTTCTGTTCGCGTGATCATAGATGGAGGGAGTTGCAACAACTTGGCTAGCATCGAGATGGTGGAGAAGCTATCTCTCACCACAAGACCACATCCACATCCTTACTACATCCAATGGTTCAACAACAGCGGCAAGGTTAAGGTAACACGTACTGTTCGTGTGCATTTTAGTATCTCTACATATGCTGATTATGTTGATTGTGATGTGGTACCTATGCAAGCATGTTCCTTATTACTTGGTAGACCATGGCAATTTGATAAAAATTCTGTACACCATGGTAGAAACAATCAGTATACTCTTGTTCATAAGATAAAAATATTACTTTGCTTCCTATGACTCCTGATTCCATTTTGAAAGATGATATTAATAGAGCTAATAAAGCAAAACAGGAGAAAATAAGAGTGAAAATCAGATTGTGGCAAAAGAATTTGAGCAACAAATGCAGCCTAATAATAATAAACAATCTAGTGTTGCTTCTGAAATTAAATTGAAAAGTGCATGTTTACTTGCCACCAAATCTGATATTGATGATCTAGATTTTAGCAAATCTGTTTGCTATGCTTTTGTGTGCAAAGAGGCATTATTTTCATACGAGGACGTGCCTTCCTCTTTGCCTCCTGCTGTCACTAACATTTTGCAGGAGTTCGCCGACGTCTTTCCACAAGACGTGCCACCGGGATTACCACCTATTCGCGGGATTGAGCATCAAATTGACTTAATTCCCGGTGCATCATTACCCAACCGGGCACCATACCGTACCAATCCAGAGGAGACGAAGGAGATTATGCGTCAAGTACAAGAACTGCTCGACAAAGGTTATATACGCGAATCCCTTAGTCCTTGTGCTGTTCCTATCATTTTAGTGCCGAAAAAGGATGGTACGTCGCGTATGTGCGTTGATTGTAGAGGCATTAATAATATTACTATTCGTTATCGTCATCCTATTCCTAGGCTAGATGATATGCTTGATGAATTGAGTGGCTCTACAATATTCTCCAAAGTTGATTTGCGTAGTGGTTACCATCAAATTCGTATGAAATTGGGAGATGAATGGAAAACAGCATTTAAAACTAAGTTTGGATTATATGAGTGGTTAGTCATGCCTTTTGGGTTAACTAATGCACCTAGTACTTTCATGAGGTTAATGAACGAAGTTTTACGTGCTTTCATTGGACGATTTGTGGTAGTTTACTTTGATGACATATTGATTTATAGCAAATCTTTGGAGGAACATTTGGAACATTTACGTGCTGTTTTTATTGCTCTACGTGATGCACGTTTGTTTGGTAACCTTGGAAAGTGCACCTTTTGCACCGACCGAGTATCTTTTCTTGGCTATGTTGTTACTCCACAGGGAATTGAAGTTGATAAAGCCAAGATTGAAGCTATTGAGAGTTGGCCGCAGCCCAAAACGGCCACACTGGTTTCTATAGGCGTTTTTTGAGAGATTTCGGCACCATTGCTGCACCTCTCAACGAGCTTACAAAGAAGGATGTGCCTTTTGTTTGGGGTACCACACAGGAAGAAGCCTTCATGGTATTGAAAGATAAGTTCACACATGCTCCTTTACTCTAACTACCTGGTTTTAATAAGACTTTTGAGCTTGAATGTGATGCTAGTGGAATTGGATTAGGAGGTGTGTTATTACAAGATGGCAAACCTGTTGCATACTTTTCTGAAAAATTGAGTGGGCCTAGTTTGAACTATTCTATTTATGATAAAGAATTATATGCTCTTGTTCGGACCTTAGAAACATGGCAACATTATTTATGGCCCAGGAATTTGTTATACATTCTGATCATGAATCTTTGAAACACATTAAAAGTCAAGCAAAACTGAACCATAGACATGCTAAATGGGTTGAATTCATTGAGACTTTCCCTTATTTCATTAAACACAAGAAAGGTAAATAAAATGTTATTGCTGATGCATTGTCTCGTCGTTATACTATGCTTTCACAACTTTACTTTAAAATATTTGGTTTGGAGACCATCAAAGATCAATATGTGCATGATGCTGAATTTAAAGATGTATTGCAGAATTGTAAGGAAGGGACAACTTGGAACAAGTTCATTCTTAATGATAGATTTGTGTTTCGTGCTAACAAGCTATGCATTCCAGCTAGCTCCGTTCGTCTTTTGTTGTTGTAGGAGGCGCATGGAGCAGGATTAATGGGACACTTTGGCGTCAATAAGACGGAGGATATACTTGCTACACATTTCTTTTGGCCAAAGATGAGACGGGATGTTGAGCGTTTTGTTGCTTGCTGCACTACATGTCAAAAAGCTAAGTCACGACTCAATCCTCATGGTTTATATATGCCTTTGCATGTACCTACTTTTCCTTGGGAGGATATATCTATGGACTTTGTTTTAGGTTTACCTCGAACAAAGAAGGGGAGGGATAGCATATTTGTTGTCATGGATAGGTTCTCGAAAATGGCACACTTTATACCATGTCATAAAAGCGATGATGTTGTTAATGTTGCTGAGTTGTTCTTTTGTGAAATTATTCGCTTGCATGGTGTGCCAAATACTATTGTTTCAGATCCTGATACTAAATTTCTTAGCCACTTATGGAGATGTTTATGGGAAGAGTTGGGGACTAAACTGCTTTTTAGTACTACTTGTCACCCCCAAACTGATGGACAAACTGAAGTAGTCAATAGGACATTGTCTACTATGCTTAGGGCTGTTTGAAGAATAACAAGAAAATGTGGGAAGAATGCTTGCCTCATATTGAATTTGCTTATAATCGTTCATTGCATTCTACTACTAAGATGTGCCCTTTTGAAATTGTGTATGGTTTCCTACCTCGTGCACCTATTGATTTGTTGCCTCTTCCATCTTCGGAGAAGGTTAATTTTGATGCTAAACAACGGGCTGAATTGATCTTAAAAATGCATGAGTTAACTAAGGACAACATTGAGCGTATGAATGCTAAATATAAACTTGCTCGAGATAAGGGTAGAAAACATGTTGTCTTTGCACCTGGAGATCTTGTTTGGTTACATTTACGTAAGGATAGGTTTCCTAATTTACGCAAATCAAAGCTAATGCCACGTGCTGATGGTCCTTTTAAGGTGTTAGAGAAAATAAATGATAATGCATATAAACTTGAGCTGCCTGCAGATTTTGGGGTTAGTCCCACTTTTAACATTGCAGATTTAAAGCCTTATTTGGGTGAGGAAGATGAGCTTCTGTCGAGGACGACTTCATTTCAAGAAGGGGAGGGTGATGAGGACATCAATACCATTGTTACACCCACAACCCCTACAGACCTATACTGGACCAATTACTAGAGCTCGCGCACACCAATTAAATTATCAGGTACTTTCGTTTCTTGGTAATGATTCTAATGTTCATGAGAATATGATGCTGCCTAAATTGGATACATTTGTTTTGCTTACAAATGAAGGGCCTAGCTTGGAGAAGGATGAACATTGGAGCAAGAACACGCATGGAGTTGATGGCATGCGCAAGGGGATCAAGAACGGAGTTACAAGTGATGATTTCAGGACTTTGAAGCCGCCATAATGAGTGCATGAAGCCTTGGACGAAATATACAAGATGCCACTTCATAAACTTCATCCAGAGGCTATTCTAGGTGCTGCGTCACCTTATTATTGGGCCAGACCCATGTAATTTCGAAATACATAAGTATAGGCTGTTTTTAGAGTCCGTATGTGGGGGGGAACAAGAGATAGGGTTGGTTTCGGACCCCTTCCCCAAGGGCCACGAAATCCCCCCCTCTTCCTCCATATATACAGCCCTTAGGGAACCGTTTAGACTTTGGGTTTTGTTTAGATCAAAAGTTCACCATAGTTGCAACTTCGCGTACTTCATTTGTGTTCAACGACCGGACCAAGGCGTCATAGAACCCCACCTTGATCAATAAAGATTCCCTCTTATATTCGCAATATCCAGATTGCAATCTTAGTTTCTTGCTTGCTCTTCGTTTACCTGCAGGAAACAGACCTTCGTGGTCAGGTTGATCGTGCTCCGGCATGGTCAATAACCTCTCGGAGTTGGTTTAGCGATTGCTAAGGCGCGACGTCCTCGCACGTTCGTAGTCGGATCGTCAAAGTCGATCGCTTGCATGGTGTGCCAAATACTATTGTTTCAGATCGTGATACTAAATTTCTTAGCCACTTTTGGAGATGTTTATGGGCTAAGCTAGGGACTAAACTGCTTTTTAGTACTACTTGCCACCCCCAAACTGATGGACAAACTTAAGTAGTCAATAGAACATTGTCTACTATGCTTAGCGCTGTTTTGAAGAATAACAAGAAAGTGTGGGAAGAATGCTTGCCTCATATTGAATTTGCTTATAATCGTTCATTGCATTCTACTACTAAGATGTGCCCTTTTGAAATTGTGTATGGTTTCCTACCTCGTGCACCTATTTATTTGTTGCCTCTTCCATCTTCGGAGAAGGTTAATTTTGATGCAAAAGAACATGCTGAATTGATTTTAAAAATGCATGAGTTAACTAAGGAAAACATTGAGCGTATGAATGCTAAATATAAACTTGCTGGAGATAAGGGTAGAAAACATGTTGTGTTTGCACCTGGAGATCTTGTTTGGTTACATTTGCGTAAGGATAGATTTCCTAATTTGCGCAAATCAAAGCTAATGCCATGTGCTGATGGTCCTTTTAAGTTGTTAAAGAAAATAAATGATAATGCATATAAACTTGAGCTGCCTGCAGATTTTGGGGTTAGTCCCACTTTTAACATTGCAGATTTGAAGCCTTATTTGGGTGAGGACGATGAACTTTCGTCGAGGACGACTTCATTTCAAGAAGGGGAGGATGATGAGGACATCAATACCATTGTTACACCCACAGCCCCTGCTGCTATACATACTGGACCAATTACTAGAGCTCGCGCATGCCAATTGAATTATCAGGTACTTTCGTTTCTTGGTAATGATTCTAATGTTCATGAGAATATGATGCTTCCTAAATTGGATACATTTGTTTTGCTTACAAATGAAGGGCCTACCTTGGCCAAGAAAGATGAACCTTGGCAAGTTCAAGCATGGAGATGATGGAATGCGCAAGGGGATCAAGAACGGAGTTAGAATTGATGATTTCAGGACTTTGAAGCCACCATAAGGAGTGCATGAAGCCTTGGACGAAATATACAAGATGCCACTTCATAAATTTCGACCAGAGGCTATTTTAGGTGCTGCGTCACCTTATTATTGGGCCAGGCCCATGTATTTTCGAAATACTTAAGTATAGGCTGTTTTTTGAGTCCGTATGTGTGGGGAAACAAGAGTTAGGGTTGGTTTTGGACCCCTCCTCCAAGGGCCACGAAATCCCCCCCTCTTCCTCCATATATACAACCATTAGGGCGTCGTTTAGACTTCGGGTTTTGTTTAGATTAAAAGTTCGCCATAGCTGCAACTTCGCGTACTTCGTTTGTGTTCAACGACCAGACCAAGGTGTCACAGAACCCCACCTTGATCAATAAAGCTTTCATCTTATATTCGCAATATCCAGATTGCAATCTCAGTTTCTTGCTTGTTCTTTGTTTGCTCGCAGGAAACAGACCCTCGTGGTTAGGTTGATCATGCTCCGGCGTGGTCAATAACCCTCGGAAGTTGGTTTAGTGATTGCTAAGGCACGACGTGTCACACGTTCGTAGTCGGATCGTCAAGGTCGACTCCCACAGAAAATGATAGCCACCATCTCATCGAAACATCGGGACACCTTCGCCTCTATCAGGGGGCTCTCCGGCGCCGTCCCACTCTCTGCCTCCCCCTCAACCAGCCGCGGGCGACGGGGCTCATGGCGCGCCTCCACCACCTCAGCCCCAAGAGGTCGCCTTAACACCAAGGCGCGCGGCTCCGCGACGTGATCCGCCGCGCCCGGTGCTCGCGCGTGAAGAGAGAAGCTGCCAGGAAATTCCGCGGCCGCGAGAAGCTGCACCTGCGCTCCCCGCGCCACCTCGTCAAGACCGCGCACCGCCCGCAGTGGTGCAGCGTGATACGTCTCCAACGTATCTATAATTTTTGATTGCTCCATGCTATATTATCTACTGTTCTGGACTATATTGGGCTTTATTTTCCACTTTTATATTATTTTTGGGACTAATCTATTAACCGGAGGCCCAGCCCAGAATTGTTGTTTTTTGCCTATTTCAGTGTTTTGAAGAAACAGAATATCAAACGGAGTCCAAACGGAATAAAACCTTCGGGAACGTGATTTTCTCACCGAACGTGATCCAGGAGACTTGGACCCTTCTCCAAGCAACAAAAGAGACGGTCACGAGGGTGGGGGGGTGCCCCCTGCCTCATGGGCCCCTCGGCGCTCCTCCGGCGTACTCCTTCCTCCTATATATACCTACGTACCCCCAAACGATCAGAAAAGGAGCCAAAAACCTAATTCCACCGCCGCAACTTTCTGTATCCACGAGATCCCATCTTGGGGTCTGTTCCGGAGCTCCGCCAGAAGAGGGCCGTCATCATGGAGGGCTTCTACATCATCCTAGCCCCTCCGATGAAGTGTGAGTAGTTTACCTCAGACCTTCAGGTCTATAGTTAGTAGCTAGATGGCTTGTTCTCTCTCTTTGAATCTCAATACAAAGTTCTCCCCCTCTCTTGTGGAGATCTATTCGATGTAATCTTCTTTTTGCGGTGTGTTTGTTGAGACTGATGAATTGTGGGTTTATGATCAAGAGTATCTATGAATAATATTTGAATCTTCTCTGAATTCTTTTATGTATGATTGGTTATCTTTGCAATTCGAATTATCCGTTTGGTTTGGCCAACTAGATTGGTAGTTCTTGCCATAGGAGAAGTGCTTAGCTTTGGGTTCGATCTTGCGGTGTCCTTTCCCAGTGACAGAAGGGGCAGCAAGGCACGTATTGCATCGTTGCCATTGAGGATAACAAGATGGGGTTTATTTCATATTGCATGAATTTATCTCTCTACATCATGTCATCTTGCTTAAGGTGTTACTCTGTTTTTAACTTAATACTCTAGATGCATGCTGGATAGAGGTCGATGAGTGGAGTAATAGTAGTAGATGCAGAATCGTTTCGGTCTACTTGTCATGGACATGATGCCTATATACATAATCATGCCTAGATATTCTCATAACTATGCTCAATTCTGTCAATTGCTCAACAGTAATTTGTTCACCCACCGTAGAATACTTATGCTCTTGAGAGAAGCCACTAATGAAACCTATGGCCCCCGGGTCTATTCTCATCATATCAATCTCCATCACTTTAATCTTGCTTTGCCTTTTACTTTTCTTTTACTTTTTACTTTGCATATTTATACCAAAAATATCAAAAATATTATATCTATCAGATCTCACTCTCGTAAGTGACCGTGAAGGGATTGACAACCCCTAATCGCATTGGTTGCAAGTAGCTATCGTTTTGTGCAGGTACGATGGACTTGAGTGTGGCCTCCTACTGGATTGAGACCTTGGTTCTCAAAAACTGAGGGAAATACTTACGCTACTCTGTTGCATCATCCCTTCCTCTTCGGGGAAAACAAATGCAAGCTCAAGACGTAGCAAGAAGGATTTTTGGTGCCGTTGCCGGGGAGTCTACGCAAAAAGTCAACATACCAAGTACCCATCACAATCCCTATCTCTCGCATTACATTATTTTCCATTTGCCTCTCGTTTTCCTCTTCCCCCAATTCACCCCTGCCGTTTTATTCGCCCTCTCTCTCTCTATCCTCCCTCTCTATTTTCCTCTTTTGCCCGCTTGCTTTTTGTTTGCTCGTGTGTTAGATTGCTTGTTTGTCACGATGGCTCAAGATACTACCAAATTGTGTGACTTCACCAATACCAATAATAATGATTTCCTTAGCACTCCGATTGCTCCTCTTACCGATGCTGAATCTTGTGAAATTAATACTGCTTTGTTGAATCTTGTTACGAAAGATCAATTCGCCGGCCTTCCTAGTGAAGATGCCGCTACTCATCTGAATAGCTTCGTTGATTTATGTGATATGCAAAAGAAAAAAGATGTGAATAATGATGTCGTTAAATTGAAGCTATTTCCTTTTTCTCTTAGAGATCGTGCTAAAGCTTGGTTTTCGTCTTTGCCGAAAAATAGTATTGATTCTTGGGACAAGTGCAAAGATGCTTTTATCTCTAAGTATTTTCCTCCCGCTAAGATCATCTCTCTTAGAAACGATATTATGAACTTTAAACAACTTGATCATGAACATGTTGCACAAGCTTGGGAGAGAATGAAATTAATGATACGTAATTGCCCTACTCATGGTTTTAATTTGTGGATGATCATACAAAAAATTTATGCCAGATTGAATTTTGCTTCTAGAAATCTTTTAGATTCGGCCGCGGGAGGCACTTTTATGGAAATCACTTTAGGAGATGCTACTAAAATCCTAGATAATATTATGGTTAATTATTATCAATGGCATACTGAAAGATCTTCTAGTAAAAAAGTGCATGCGATAGAAGAAATCAATGTTTTGAGTGGAAAGATGGATGAACTTATGAAATTATTTGCTACTAAGAGTGTTTCTTCTGATCCTAATGATATGCCTTTGTCTACTTTGATTGAGAATAACAATGAATCTATGGATGTGAATTTTGTTGGTAGGAATAATTTTGGTAACAAAGCTTATAGAGGGAATTTTAATCCTAGGCCATATCCTAGTAATCCTTCTAATAATTATGGGAATTCCTACAACAACTCTTATGGAAATTATAATAAGATGCCCTCTGAATTTGAGACTAGTGTTAAAGAGTTTATGAATTCACAAAAGAATTTTAATGCTTTGCTTGAAGAGAAATTGCTTAAAGTTGATGATTTGGCTAGAAACATTGATAGAATTTCTCTTGAGGTTGATTCTTTAAAGCTTAGATCTATTCCTCCTAAGCATGATATCAATGAGTCTCTCAAAGCCATGAGAATTTCCATTGATGTGTGCAAGGAAAGAACCACTAGGATGCGTGCTTCCAAAGATGCCTTTATTAAAGCGTGTTCTTCCAATACCTATGAAAATCAAGATGAAGATCTAAAAGTTATTGATGCGTCTCCTATTAAATCTTTATTTTTCAATATAAATCTTGATGAAACTGAATATGATCTTCCTTTACCTAGAAGGCATTCTAAAAATTCAGAGTATTTAGACCTTAATGATGAAATTGATGAAATTGGGATTGAAAGAAATAAAAATCTAGATGTTGCTAAACCCACTATATTGGATTTCAGGGAATTTAATTATGAAAGTTGCTCTTTAATTGATTGTATTTCCTTGTTGCAGTCCGTGCTAAATTCTCCACATGCTTATAGCCAAAATAAAGCCTTCACCGAACATATTGTTTTTGCCTTGATGCAATCTTATGAAGAAAAACTTGAGTTGAAAGTTTCTATCACTAGAAAACTCTATGATGAGTGGGAACCAACTATTAAAATTAAATTAAAGATCATGAGTTTTATGCTTTGTGTGATATTGGTGCTAGTGTCTCTACTATTCCCAAGACTTTGTGTGATTTACTAGATTTCCGCGATTTTGATGATTGCTCTCTAAACTTGCATCTTGCAGATTCCACTATTAAGAAACCTATGGGAAGGATTAATGATGTTCTTGTTGTTGCAAATAGGAATTATGTGCCCATAGATTTCATTGTTCTTGATATAGATTTCAATCCTTCTTGCCCTATTATTCTTGGTAGACCTTTCCTTAGAACGGTTGGTGCGATTATTGATATGAAGGAAGGGAATATTAGATTTCAATTTACATTAAAAAAGGGCATGGAACACTTTCCTAGAAAGAAAATAAAATTACCATATGAAACTATCATGAGAGCCACTTATGGATTGCCTACCAAAGATGGCAATACCTAGATCTATCCTCGCTTTTATGCCTAGCTAGGGGCGTTAAATGATAGCGCTTGTTGGGAGGCAACCCAATTTTATTTTTATTCCTTGCTTTTTTCTCCAGCTTAGTAATAAATAAATTACTTAGCCTCTGTTTTTGTTGTGTTTTTTGTGTTTAATTAGCATTTGTGCCAAGTAGAACCGTTGAGAAGACTTGGGGAAAGTCTTGTTGAACTTGCTGTAAAAAAACAGAAACTTTAGCGCTCACGAGAACTTCTGTCATTTTTATTTGAAGAGTGATATTTAGTTAATTATTTTTGAAGATGATTAATAGACAAATTACTCCTGTCCAGCAATTTATTTTAGAATTTTTGGGGTTCCAGATCTTGCGCTAGCTACAGATTACTACAGACTGTTGTGTTTTAGACAGATTCTGTTTTTCGTGTGTTGTTTGCTTATTTTGATGAATCTATGGTTAGTAAAATAGTTTATAATCCATAGAGAAGTTGGAATACAATAGGTTTAACACCAATATAAATAAAGAATGAGTTCATTACAGTACCTTGAAGTGGTCTTTTGTTTTCTTTCGCTAACGGAGCTCACGAGTTTTCTATTTTGAGTTTTGTGTTGTGAAGTTTTCAAGTTTTGGGTGAATTCTTTTGATGGATCATGGAACAAGGAGTGGCAAGAGCCTAAGCTTGGGGTTGCCCATGGAACCCCCAAGATAATCCAAGGACACCAAAAAGTCAAAGCTTGGGGATGCCCCAGAAGGCATCCCCTCTTTCGTCCACTTCCATCGGTAATTTACTTGGAGCTATATTTTTATTCACCAACATGATATGTGTTTTTCTTGTAGTGTCTTGTATTATTTGTGTCTTTGTGTCTTAGTATGCCACAATCATCCTTTCTGTACACACCTTTTGAGAGAGCCATACATGAATTAAAATTTGATAGAATACTCTATGTGCTTCACTTATATCTTTTGAGCTAAGTAGTTTTGCTCTATGTGCTTCACTTATATCTTTTGAGCGTTATAATTTTGCTCTATGTGATTCACTTAGATATTTTAGAGCACGGTGGTGGATTTGTTTTAAAGGAACTATTGATCTCTCATGATTCACTTAAATTATTTTGAGAGTTTCTTAATAGCATGGTAATTTGCTTAATAATAATATGCTTGATATTCAAGATTTGTGAAACTTTCTTTTGAGTGTGTTGAATACTAAGAAAAGATTGAAGCATGATAATTGTTTTGAGATATGGAGGTGATAATATTAAAATTCATGCTAGTTGAGTAGTTGTGAATTTAAAGAATACTTGTGTTAAAGTTTGTGATTCCCGTAGCATGCACGTATGGTGAACTGTTATGTGATGAAGTCGGAGCATGATTTATTTATTGATTGTCTTCCTTATGAGTGGCGGTCGGGGACGAGCGATGGTCTTTTCCTACCAATCTATCCCCCTAGGAGCATGCACGTAATACTTTGCTTTGATAACTTCTAGATTTTTGCAATAAGTATATGAGTTCTTTATGACTAATGTTGAGTCCATGGATCATACGCACTCTCACCCTTCCATATTTGCTAGCCTCTCTAATACCGCGCACCTTTCGCCGGTATCATACACCTACCATATACCTTCCTCAAAATAGCCACCATACCTACCTATTATGGCATTTCCATAGCCATTCCGAGATATATAGCCATGCAACTTTCCACCATCTAGTTCATCATGACACATTCATCATTGTCATATTGCATATCCCGGTACACCGCCGGAGGCATTCATATAGAGTCATATTTTGTTCTAAGTATTGAGTTTTAAGAAAAATAAAAGTGTGATGATCATCATTATTAGAGCATTGTCCCAGCGAGGAAAGAATGATGGAGACTATGATTCCCCCATAAGTCGGGATGAGACTCCAGCCGAAAAATAAAATAAATAAATAAAAGAGGCCAAAGAAGCCCAAATAAAAAGAGGCCATAAAAAAGAGAAAAGGTCCAAATAAAAAAATGATGAGAGAAAAAGAGAGAAGGGACAATGTTACTATCCTTTTACCACACTTGTGCTTCAAAGTAGCACCATGATCTTCATAGTAGAGTGTCTCTCATGTTATCACTTTCATATACTAGTGGGAATTTTTCATTATAGAACTTGGCTTGTATATTCCAATGATGGGCTTCCTCAAATTGCCCTAGGTCTTCATGAGCAAGCAAGTTGGATGCACACCCCCTTAGTTTCTTTTTGAGCTTTCATATACTTATAGCTCTAGTGCATCCGTTGCATGGCAATCCCTACTCACTCACATTGATATCTATTGATGGGCATCTCCATAGCCCGTTGATATGCCTAGTTGATGTGAGACTATCTTCTCCTTTTTGTCTTCTCCACAACCACCATTCTATTCCACCTATAGTGCTATATCCATGGCTCACGCTCATGTATTGCGTGAAGATTGAAAAAGTTTTGAAAAAGTTAGAGTATGAAACAATTGCTTGGCTTGTCATTGGGGTTGTGCATGATTTAAATACTTTGTGTGGTGAAGATAGAGCATAGCCAGACTATATGATTTTGTAGGGATAACTTTCTTTGGCCATGTTATTTTGAGAAGACATAATTGCTTTGTCAGTATGCTTGAAGTATTATTATTTTTATGTCAATATAAACTTTTGTCTTGAATCTTTCCAATCTGAATATTCATACCACAATTAAGAAGATTTGCATTGAAATAATGCCAAGTAGCACTCCGCATCAAAAATTCTCTTTTTATCATTTACCTACTCGAGGACGAGCAGGAATTAAGCTTGGGGATGCCTGATACGTCTCCAACGTATCTATAATTTTTGATTGCTCCACACTATATTATCTACTGTTTTGGACTATATTGGGCTTTATTTTCCACTTTTATATTAATTTTGGGACTAACCTATTAACCGGAGGCCCAACCCAGAATTGCTATTTTTTTTGCCTATTTCAGTGTTTCAAAGAAACGGAATATCAAATGGAGTCCAAACGGAATAAAACCTTCAGGAACGTGATTTTCTCACCGAATGTGATCCAGGAGACTTGGACCCTGCTCCAAGGAACAAAAGAGGCGGTCACGAGGGTGGGCCCCCCCTAGGGCGCGCCCCCTGCCTCGTGGGCCCCTCGGTGCTCCTCCGGTGTACTCCTTCCTCCTATATATACCTACGTACCCCCAAACGATCAGAAAAGGAGCCAAAACCTAATTCCATCGCCGCAACTTTCTGTATCCACGAGATCCCATCTTGGGGCCTGTTCCGGAGCTCCGCCGGAAGAGGGCCGTCATCACGGATGGCTTCTACATCATCCTAGCCCCTCCAATGAAGTGTGAGTAGCTTACCTCAGACCTTCGGGTCCATAGTTAGTAGCTAGATGGCTTGTTCTCTCTCTTTGAATCTCAATACAAAGTTCTCCCCCTCTCTTGTGGAGATCTATTCGATGTAATCTTCTTTTTGCGGTGTGTTTGTTGAGACCAATGAATTGTGGGTTTATGATCAAGTCTATCTATGAATAATATATGAATCTTCTCTGAATTCTTTTATGTATGATTGGTTATCTTTGCAAGTCTCTTCAAATTATCCGTTTGGTTTGGCCAACTAGATTGGTAGTTATTGCCATAGGAGAAGTGCTTAGCTTTCGGTTCGATCTTGCGGTGTCCTTTCCCAGTGACAGAAGGGGCAGCAAGGCACGTATTGCATCGTTGCCATCGAGGATAACAATATGGGGTTTATTTCATATTGCATGAATTTATCTCTCTACATCATGTCATCTTGCTTAAGGCGTTACTCTATTTTTAACTTAATACTCTAGATGCATGCTAGATAGCAGTCGATGAGTGGAGTAATAGTAGTAGATGTAGAATCGTTTCGGTCTACTTGTCACGGACGTGATGCCTATATACATGATCATGCCTAGATATTCTCATAACTATGCTAAATTCTGTCAATTGCTCAACAGTAATTTGTTCACCCACCATAGAATACTTATGCTCTTGAGAGAAGCCACTAGTGAAACCTATGGCCCCTGGGTCTATTCTCATCATATCAATCTCCATCACTTTAATCTTGCTTTGCTTTTTTACTTTGCTTTTACTTTTTAATTTGCATCTTTATACCAAAAATACCAAAAATATTATATCTATCAGATCTCACTCTCGTAAGTGACCGTGAAGGGATTGACAACCCCTAATCGCGTTGGTTGCGAGTAGCTATCGTTTTGTGCAGGTACGAGGGACTTGAGCGTGTGATCGGTTGTACCGCTTGGAGCTTAGGTACCGGTTTCTGGGGGGTGTACATGAAGGAAGGGAGCGGTTGTACCAGTTGTACCGGTCTTGTCGCAGCTGGGGGGGAAACCGGGGCTGTATCGGCCTTGCACCGCTCGAATACAGAAGCTGGGCCGGAAGTTGGGCGGTAGTCGAGCGGTTGTACCGCCTGTGTGCCTTCAGCGGTAGTACCGCCTGGTTTGGGCGGTAGTACCGCTCGTTCCAGACTGGGCGGGTCCTCTTCTTCCTTCTCTTCCATGCTTCCCTCGCGGATGGTGTAGTTGTACACTTGTGCTCGCACTCCTCCTCCTCGTCCATGGTGTTCCGACAATGCCTATGCAAGCACACGAGAGGAGTGTCAAGTAGTATACCATCCTCGAAGGGGTCAAGTGAACACGCGTAAAGGAGATGATTCACCTTTATGTATGTGAAGTAGATGTCGCATGTGTCACTTGCCGAATGGACTCTTGACATGGTGATGTGCATAGGATGCTCCGCATCATCCCCTCCCCCTTGGGAAAGATCCGACCTTGGATCGAAATCCAAATCACCATGGGAAAGAGATGGCGTCGCCGTGTATGAATGGTCGATCACCAAGTTCTCGTCAACTTGATGCTAGAAATGGGCACTCTCCAATGTCGCACCATCTTGGGATTCCTTTAAAAGGAGCAAAGACAACAAACACTTGGAAAAACAAATGTGTTTAGCATTAGTGCAAAACCAAGCATTCAAGTGGTGATTCACCCAACAAGTGTCGTCGTCATGTAAAGCATATGGTTTGGCAAAGGATTGTGACATGGTATGTAAGCATATCAATCGAGCACACGCAAACAAATCATAGGGACAAGCATGTGAATGTGAGGTAGTGATGCAAATATGTGTGACAAGAGAAAAAGCATATATCTCAAGTTCATAGCAAGCATTCACAAATTGCTCAATGAAAGGTCTATGATAGGCATAGGAAGCATTCACAACACCAAATAAAATGAAGTGTCTAAAAACATGGGTCAAGTGCAAGACAATCCAAGCATAATGTGCATGGGGTGTAGTGAATATAGTGTGGCACTCAACACAATAGAAAGAGCAAGTGTTCATCATGTGTGAGGCAATCAAGGCAAGCATGTAACAATAGATGGGACATGGCATATGTGAAGTGATGACATTGTTGCAAGCAAACATATGAGAGGAGCAAGTAATCCAAGAAATGAATGCAACACACAAGGCATATATATCATGGTGAACAATAAGTCTCATGGTGCAAGCAACACAAGTAGCATGATCCGCAATATCCATGCTCAAGAAAGATGTCACCTTGAAGGCGTGTGCTTGTGCATTATTCACATTGCCGAAGTTGTAAGAAAGGTGTTGTAGAAGCGAGTCGTGGTCGAATGTATGAGGCCCACTCTCAAGGGCTCGAATGGTCAACTCATGTGACATGGAAGTTGACACAAAGTCCAAGTATCCTACACATGCACACAACAAAACAAAGAACGTACGCGCATGGTAGATAAACACATCATCCATCATGATGGTTCTCTTCTTTTGCACATAACCATTAGAAGCACCAGTGCATGAATAATATGATGCAATAATGGCTATATTCATGGCACTAGGTATATGGTGCAAAGAGGCAAGACAAGCATGCTTCACAAGGAATATGTCAAAATCTCCAAACATATGGGAGAATGCTATGGGGGCAATCTCATTAGCAAGACGAAAATCATGGTTGCGCTCAATACATGGCAAATGATCTAGCATGAGAGAGGCAACATATGGAGATATATGATGGCAAGAAATAATAATCATGTGCAAAGCATGTAGATGGTTGTCATCAACCGCATGAAGTGGGAAAGTATGAATCATTGGTGATGCAACATAAGCAAGCATAGTAATCAAGTCGTGCAAGCTAGTAGTGCGAAGATGTAACATACTAGAGGAAATCATGGCAATCATGTCATGTGAGCAAATAATAGGGCATAGGCAATGCACATGACATATCGGAAGGACGAACACAAAGCAAGATCATAGTATCATCATAGGCATGGGGCACAAAGCAAACATGGCAATAACAAGTGATATCTCCACCAAGCTTGCAAATACACATACAAGTATGGGAATCAACCATCATGTGTAATGCGAAGCATGGGTCACAAATGCATGGCAAAGGCATAGGAATAAGCATATCATGCAAAGTGAACATGGCAAGATGGGCATGGAATGATATATAATTGACAATAACCCATAGCCAAGTGAGGGCCATGTAGAAGAAATGCGCAAAGTCTTTGCACGAAGAGAGCGGTGGGAAAGACAATCCATGGGATCCCAAGTCATCATTGCTCTCTAGAGCTCGTGTTGTCAACTCATGGGATTGCAGGTTGACAAGTATTCATGGGTACCTACACAAAAGGGACACAAACCAAAGAAATTGTGCGCGTGGTAAATGTACACATCATCCATCATGGTGTGTATGTGCATGTGTGAGTTAGCACAAGATAAGCATCGGTCGAAGAAATTTGATGCATGGTATAAGAACATGTCATCCATCATGAAAGAATAGTTATTGTGTATGACACGATGGGGACACAAATTGAGCGTGCAAGTATAAGGCATATCAATAGCATGTTTATTCATGGGGAGCATATTGTGTACACAAGTATTGGGATCATGCAATGAATGGGATGAATCAAAATCTCATAAAATGTATGAGGAAACTATGGGGGTCTCCTCATGAGCAATAATGGAAACATCATATGGAGAAAATGCACAACATCCGAAATAATGCATATCCGAAGCTAGGTGTTCATGGCATGGCATATGAGATAAATGATGCAAAGGGAGCATATCAATATCATCACAAGAAAAACAAATGCCAATAACCATGGGCTTGTCATCTATGCCATAAGTGCAAATGGGTTAATCTGAATGGCATATGCATAGTCACTATGAAGAGATTGCAAATATGACATGTGGTCGATCTCATGCATAGCATATGACAAGTCAAGCGGATTGGCAAACATGATGTGACCGAGAGAATTAGCACAAGAAATCCTATGTAACATGGCATCAAAACCAATAGACTCCACATGGAAATCATCATACTCATCATAAATGGGTAAATCATCGCCTGGGGAAGTCACACTAGCATGAAGCATGGAAATAGGTTGATCAACATCATGCAAGCAATCAACGTCAAGAATGTCCACTAGTGGGATTAGAGCATCACCTTCACCTATGTTACCTTTGTCATTCCACTCATGTGGTGTAGGTGAGGTGGGAAAGACCAAATGGTGGCCATCTTCATCTTGATGGAACCATGTGGGGGGTGCATCACATTCCACCATGGCCATCGTCTTGTCCAAAGGTAGGATGAAGTCATCGAGAATCGGCGCGTCATCATATAAGGGACCTAGCACCAAATGAGAAGACACAATAGAGGTAGAAGTCAAGTTGTTAGTGTTGAAAGTGGCCTCACATGACCTATCAACTATCTCACTCTCTCTATGTGGTGGTTCACTCACTCCCTCAAAATAGGTGCACTCAAACTCAAATATGGTGGAGTCACTCATCTCACTCAAGAGGTGGGGGTTGTGGCTCTCCTCACATGGGAATTGTGGAAACACATCATATATGGGGCTAGTGGTGAAATCACTCTCACTCTCAATATGGTGGCTAAAGTCACTCAAGTCATCACATGTCGCCGTGGTCGAAGGGAAAATCCCATGCTCAACCATCTCGTTGTTGTCGCCGTGGATGAAGGCCGAAGATGGCACATCATCACTCTCGCTTCCTGAGATGGAAGCATCATCCTTGCTCGCCACCGTGTCGCTCGCCTCCAAAGCTTGGTCGTTGAAGGTCTCCGTAGTTGAACTCCGCGCCGCACCGTCTTGAAAAAGAGTCATGGAGTACTCGACAACATGAATGCCACAAAGAGGTATGGCGGTGAAGTCGAACTTGGGAGCATCGTCTTGGAGCTCATCGGGCTTGGACATCATGGTGGTACTAGCCTCATGCTCGTTCTCATGGAGCTTGGTCGTCGCGAAGTAAGCTTGGGGTGGAGAAGCTTTGGCCTTCATGAGTTCTTGTTCCGCCTTGAGAGCACCAATGTAGTTTTCGTCGAGGGACTTGTAGTTCTCAGGGAAGATCGTCTTGGAGATGTCGTTGTGTAATCCCATCATGAAGTGGAACTTCATTGGAATGGGGTCGTCCACGCCGGCTCGTCGCAAGGCTTTCTTCATCTACTTGAAGTACTTGTCAATGGACTTGGATCCTTGGGTGGTGTTCTCCAATTGGCGTAGAAGTTGTTCCGTGTAGGTTGGAGGCACGAACTCTTGCCGCATAGCTCTCTTCGTCTTGGGACAACTCATGTCGTAGGTCTCCGAAGGTGTGTGAAGCCACCATGTCGACGCGTAGTCATGGAAGTTTCTTGTGGTGCACTTCACTTGATCTTCGGGAGGAACTTGATGTAGCTTGAGGTAGTCGTCCATCAAAGGCTCCCACTCGAGATACTCCTCGGGTTCTAGAGTCCCACAGAAAGGAATCTCATGGTCGATGTCGAGGTCGTAGTAGCTCGTGGAAGTCATGGACTTGAGCTTGGGGAGCTTCTCTTGAAGTGCTTGTGGGCGAAGATGCCGTATGTCCATAGGCGAAGATGCCTTGAAGTCGCTTGGCGAAGATGCCAAGGGACATGGTGAAGTCATCGAGCAGTTGTTGGTGTTGAGCTATTGACCCTCACGTTCGTGGTGGTGATGGTGTCGATGCTGATGTAACCTTTCCGGAGATGGTAGCTTGAAGGCATGTGCTCTTGAGCGTCTTCTCGAAGATGAGGAAGATTGCTTGTAGGACTTGATGAGGGCTTTGATCTCCTCCATTTGAGCTTGCATCTTGGCATCGGTAGAGTTATTCGTGGCATCGAACTCGTCGTTGTTGTTGTAGACCGAAGGTGAAATGCCTTGCCTATCCATCACAAGACTCGAGTAGAGGTGAGTAGGAAATGAGATGAACAATACCAAGTTACCTTTTCCCAAAGTTGAGGATGTATCTCATTTCACTCATTGTGAGATGAAAGAATAGTGGAATTGGTACCAGACTTGTTCACTCACACCTACAAACTAAAGCTTATGGAGTAGCTTGGCGAGGATAGTGGCACAAAAATTTAATGCAAAATGTTAGCAAGAGTCAATAATGTTGAAAGAGATTCACAAATTCGCAAGTGAAACAAATAGACCAATAGCAATATGTGGTACACGGAAACACACACACGGATAGATAAATGGGGTCGTGCAACCAAGGATGAGCACAAAATGTGGAATCCACGGAAAACGCTCATGTTGCACAACTCAAGAGAGACGCTAGCACGATTGCTCAAATAGGCGGATACGACACTTGTGCACAGCCTATGATATGCAAAATGTATCGACTCTCTATCCCAAGGATGCTATGTATGTATGGTTCCTGGTGTTATGATCCAAGATGATCGGATATGACAATGTGGTATGATGCTATGGCTATTGCTTACAAGCTTATTTGCTCTTTCTCTTTTGCTTAAAAGCTTATTCTTTTTTTGTATGTCCACTTTGCGAAATGCACAAACCAAGATAGTAATTGTGTATATGCGGGAACAAACTTGAGGCACACGAGATGATATGATACTCAAATGATATGGTATGTATGGAATGTATAGTGTAGATCACTAATGTTCACAAGTAACGTTGCCGACAATACTCAAATGGCTAGTCTCGATAGGCAAGTAACGCAAAGTAGGCTAAGGGTTATCAATGCAATGGCAAGAGAATATACAATGGAGGGATACCACGATACCACGATGATATGGAGGTTACCGTCCTTGGCGATGATGAGTAGCGGTGATCTTGATGGAGATACCAAGAAGATGGAGACTCGTCCCTAAGTAGCCGAAACACCTTAGGAAACGGAAAAACCGCGAACTCAAAATCTGAAATGTCAAATGGTGGTAGCGGTAATGCGGTGGTGATTTTGTGGAAGCTCAATGGAATTGTGGAATGGCAATGATGGGTTGCGGAGTACGCAATGCGGAAGTCGAGGGTAATGTGGTGGACTATACACGGTGTCGGAGTTGGAAGCACGGTCCCTAAGTAGCCGAAACACCATAGGAGACACAACTCACAACACAAACAAAATTGGGTTATGTTGGGTGGTGGGAGTGTATAGTGGTCAAGCCTATGCGAAAGTGGTTGTGGTGGTTGATGAAGAAGCGACCGTCCCTAAGTAGCCTAGACACCTTAGGAGACTCACATCACTCCTCAAGCAAACACTAATGCGATGGGTAACAAAATTGGTTAGGTTGCGGAAGGCTATGATGGTGTAGCAGATGATGTGGTGGAAGCCCTAGGAAAAGACGCCAAAGTTCCAAAAATTTGATGGAGTCAAATGGCGTTGAAACCTATGTATATGGATGGGGATGTCAAAAGCTACTCAACGAGCTAAATAACGCGAAAATCGGACTCTGGATGTGAAAGTTATGGTCAAAACTGTCAATCAGCCGAGGCTGAAACTGGGAGGGGCGGTTGTACCGCTTGCTAGGGCAGTTGTACTGCTCCTGGAGCATCCTGGACTTCCAGAATTAGCTGCCAGAAGTATCAGGTTATGGGGGAGAGGTAGTACCGCCTTGGGGTCCGGTTGTACCGCTGGTGTCGGGAAAAATTCGCAGATCCGAATCGGGGTGGATTTTGGGGCGGAAATGGGTGATTTCGGGGTCAAAATTCGACGGATTTCGTGGATGGAATGTGGAGAAACTTGGGGAGATGCTATATCCACTTGAAACCAAGAAAATCCGTGGATCAAAATCAACAAAATATCACCAAAACCAACAAATCACAAAAAAATTTGGGGGTATTTTTGGTGGGGATTTTCGAAATTGAGAAAGAACACAACAAAATTAGGCTAGAAAACAACAAGGGGAGGCTCCGAAATCATGATCAACGTGGCTCTTGATACCAAGATGGTGGTATCAAGAGACAAGCTGGCTCTGATCCAAGATGATGTAGGGTAGGAACCCTAGGGGCCGATCTTTCACGAAAGGAGCGGATCCCGCGAAGAACACGAAGAACAAAGGGAAAAACGGAGAGAAATCACAAGGGGAAACACTCAAGAACAAATCCAATCACACATCCACTAGACAATCGAACACACAAGATCCACAAGGTACATGAACAACAAAGGGAAAGATACAAGGTAAGGTTCATGTCCATGAGGAGGTCTTGAAGGGGCCGCCCAAGAGGGGGTCTTGATGTTCTTCTCCAAAAGGAGGTCTTGAATCCGCTTGGGGGATCTTCTCCGAGGAGGCTCGAATCTCCGAGGAGAAGGTAACCAAGTGGATGAGCAAATCCTCACACAAATATGAGCTAATCCTTTGCTACCCTAGTACAGATCTAGGAGACAAGTATATATAGTCCAAGGGGTAAGTTGGGGGATACATGGGGTGAAACCCCTCTCACTGCGCACAGGCAAGGCGGTTGTACCAGATATGTGAGCGGTTGTACCGCTAGGAGCTCAGGTACCGGTTTCTGGGGGGGTGTATGCGAAGGTAGGGAGCGGTTGTACCGGTGATAGGACCGGTTGTACCGGTCTTGTCACAGCTAGGGGGGGGGGAACCGGGGCTGTACCGGCCTTGCACCGCTCTAATATAGAAGCTGGGCCGGAAGTTGGGCGGTAGTCGAGCAGTTGTACCGCATGTGTGCCTTCAGCGGTAGTACCGCCTGGTGTGAGCGGTAGTACCGCTCATTCCAGACTGGGCGGGTCCCCTTCTTCCTTCTCTTCCATGCTTCCCTCGCGGATGGTGTAGTTGTACACTTGTGCTCGCACTCCTCCTCCTCGTCCATGGTGTTCCGGCAATGCCTATGCAAGCACACGAGAGGAGTGTCAAGTAGTATACCATCCTCGAAGGGGTCAAGTGAACACGCCTAAAGGAGATGATTCACCTTTATGTATGTGAAGTACATGTCACATGTGTCACTTGCCGAATGGACTCTTGACATGGTGATGTGCATAGGATGCTCTGCATCATGTTTCATGATGAAATCATGTCCAAAAACTGTGATAACTTGATTACCCTTGAGCATCATAAAGATTTTAGTCTTCTTTTGGGGTATGAAGATGAAACATATAACTGAGGGTATTCTGATTTAATCTCAAGAGATTTCTTGATTTTGATCTAGTGGAAATTTATATATTTTGTGTGGTAAATTGCATTGAGAATCCTTTTATTGCCAACTATCTAAAGACAAGAAAAGAAATGAAAAGAGTACTAATGAAAGGGAAAATATTTCCCAATACCCTCCTAGTGTTTATTATGATGAATCAGGTAACGAGGAGGAGCTTCCTATGAAATCAATCTCTTCAACCAGTAGCTTGAAAAAATTAATTAAACCCACACATGATGTGGTGAAGAATAAGAAAAGAAGAAATAATAGAGGTAAAAAGGTATCTCTCCCAAATAATGTTGCTCCTATTATTGTTGTGCCTCAAGAAAATGAGTCAAAAATAATTGTGGAAGATGGTGCAAGTCATGATGATTTTGTTATGCCTATTTCTTGTTGTGATGATTACGATTGGGAATATAATGATACTTATTGTAATCTTGGAGATTTTTTTGGCACCAACTTGGGAAATTATGATGATAGCAATTGTTATACCATTGGTGCTATTCATACTATTAATGATGAGAGTGATTTATGCTTATGATATGCAAAGACACAAGCTTGGGGATGCTATATTTGATGAGAATGACATGTTTGAGAATTTATTTGTTGAAATTAATGTTTGACCCAAGCTTGGGGATGCTATGTTTAATGAAGATGATTTTTTAGTCCCCCGACTTTGAATGATCAAATTTGCTATGATAATTGCATGCCTCCTATCTATCATGAGAACAAAGTTGCTACTTATGTTCATCATTGTGATGATACTTATGTTATAAAAAGTAGTGATGATTATATTTATAAAACTTCCCATAGTTATGATTATCCTTTTTCTGAACACTACTCTTTTAATGTGGAAACAATTTTTAGCATTCGAGTTTCTTATGATACTCCCACTATTGTGAACAAGAACAAAATTGCTTATATGGAGAGTAATAAATTTTCTATGCTTTTGGATCATGAAAAGAATGCTTTATGCTCTTGTTATGTTTCAATCCTTATCTTTTATGCGAGCATCATTGAACTCATCATGCCTAGCTTAAAAGGCATTAAAGAAAAGCACTTGTTGGGAGACAACCCAACACTTTCGCGTACTATTTTTCTGTGTTCACATGATTAGTCTACTTTAGTAATCATGTTTTATTGCTTCCATTTCAATAAAGTGCGAAGTAAGACCTTTGGGATGGTCTATGGTGATAGTTGATTTGATCTTGCTGAAAAACAGAAACTTTTACACTCAGGAAAATAATTCTCATTTTTAACAGAAGTGTGATAAAATATTGACTCTTTTTGCAGAATATTATTAGATAAATTACCCAGGTTGTCCAAAATTTTAAGAATTTTTTGAGTATCATAAGTATGGTTGGAGTACAGATTCTGTTTTTGACAGATTTTGTTTTCAATGCATGGTTTGCTTGTTTCCTCGTTTCTATGGCTTATATTGCTCAATATAAATTGTGGAAATGATATTCTACAGTAGGCATTGTGTGTAAACAATTATGAATCTTGTCTTTGACAGTACCAAAGTGAATGGTTTACTCTTTATCATACTAACCTATCTCACGAAGTTCCATTAACTTTTGTGTGATTGAAATTTTCAAGTTTTGGGTGAGACATCGATATGAGGAGAATAAGGAGTGACAAGACCCTAAGCTTGGGGATGCACAAGGCACCCCAAGGTAATATTCAAGGAACATCCAAGCAACTAAGCTTGGGGATGCCCTGGAAGGCATGCCCTCTTTCGTCTCCAACAATATCGCTAACCTCACTTGGAGCTATATTTTTATTCGTCACATGATATGTGTTTTGCTTGGAGCGTCATTTTTATTTTGATAGGATTTGCTTTCTGTTATTTAGAATAATGTTTTGCATCTTTTATCTCAATAAAAGTGGCAAGGATAGCCTTTACCATGCTTATCTTGCAAGTATACGAGTTGCTGTTTCAAAACAGAAAGTTTATCGATGTTGCAAAAATTCCCGAGAAAAGTCAGAATGTGATAAAGTGTTGAAACTTTTTGCACAATAAGCTATGATAAATTTTCTACAATGTGGTAAATTTTTATAATTTTTGATTTAAAGAAGTATTGATACTCTTGCATTCTTTACAAACTGTATTGTTTTTGGAGGATTGCTGTTATGTTTGCATATGTTTGCTTGTTTAATGATTCTATTTGAGGACAGGAGTATTAAATATGCAGAGGCATTTAGTATGAAATGCTGAATAATAATTTTTGTGATTTGTACAGTAGAGAATGAAAAGGTTTTGCATTGATTTATACTAACTTATCTCACGAGTTCTTGTTGAGTTTTGTGTGGATGAAGCTTTCGAGATTTAGGAAAACCGTGACAAGAGAGGAATTGAAGAGACACAAAATCTCAAGCTTGGGGATGCCCAAGGCACCCCAATATAATATTTCAAGAAGTCTCAAGCATTTAAGCTTGGGGATGCCCTGGTAGGCATCCCACCTTTCTTCTTCAACAACTATCGATTGAGCCTAATTTTTTGCTTCTTCACATGATGTGTGCTATTCTTGGATTGTCATTTTATTTTATTTTTCTTTTTGCTTGATGCTTTCGTAAAATACTTAGATCTGAAAGTTTATGAATAAGAGAGGGTCCTCAAATAGCTACCCATCTACAGAAATACTCGCTTGATCTTCAGTTATATCTTTTTGGAGTAGCTTATCATTTACTCTTGTGCTTCACTTATATCCCATGAATAAATTGTTGAATGAGTTGAATTTCATGAAGTTGAAATTATATGTTCATATAATGCCTAGTGGTAGCTCACATTGGGTTTAGAAAGTGAAATCTTTTGAACCTTGACAATCACAATATTGGTCATACAAGCAATTCATGATTGATTACTATAAGGAAGATAAATTTCACATGCAAATACACTATCTTGGAGATCTTTTGTGACTGTGAGCCCCCATCAAAATATCATATGGCAAAATTCTTGACGTTGGGCAAGGAAGACAACGCAATAGTTTATGTTTGTTCATATTCACATAGAAGTTATATGGTCATAGATCCTTCAATATGTGGTGCTTGCCCCCCATCTTTGCTAGACAAAGATTCCGCACCAAGTAGAGATAATATTTGTGCATCCAAAAACCCTTAAACCCAAATCTTATTTTCAGGAGTCCACCATACCTACCTAAGGATTGAGCAAGATCCTTCAAGTAAGTTGTCATCGGTGCAATAAGGCAATACAAATTACTTCTAAAAGTGTTGCATCATTTAGTGTAAGAGAAAATTGAGCATTGTACAAACTTGTGATGGCAAAGAATAAAAGCGACATACTACATAATAAAGATTGCTATCATAAGGGGCAATATAACATGAAGTTCTTTTGAACTAAGGGATTGAGCATACAAAGAAAAATCGCATGGCAACCTCTGCTTCCCTCTATGAAGGGCCTACCTTTTCCTTTTATTTATTTACTTTCACGCAAGTGTCAAAGTTTTTCTCTCTATTCCTTTTAATTTTTCTCTTTTGGCAAGCATCATGTGGTGAGGAAAGATCTAGGAATATATATCTAGTTGGATATGGGTAGCATGAGTTATTATTGTTGACATCACCCTTGAGGTGAATACGTTGGGAGGCGAAATTATAAGCCCCTATCTTTCTATGTGTCCGGCTAAAACGTTTCGCTCATGTGTATGTGGTGAGTGTTAGCAATCATAGAAGACTATATGATCTTTGAGTATGTGGAGTTCTTACTTAGACTCTGTTGAATAAGTTGAATTGCAATTACTTGGTGACTGAGAACATAGGTTGTTGAGTTTCAAGACAATTCATTTTCTGAATCTTAACATGTGAAAGAATTGCTGTTATGATGCTAGGAAACGTGATTGAAATTATCATTGATCAAACATGTGCACTTTGCTAGCATTCACACTTGATAAATTATTTCTTTTATCATTTACCTACTCGAGGACGAGTAGGAATTAAGCTTGGGGATGCTGATACGTCTCCAACGTATCTATAATTTATGAAGTATTCATGCTGTTATATTATGATTCTTGGATGTTTCACAATCATTTTATAGCAACTTCACATCATTTTTGGGACAAACCTATTGACCGAGTGCCCAGTGCCAGTTGTTGTTTTTTTGCTTGTTTTTTACATCGCAGGAAATCAATATCAAATGGAGTCAAAACACCACAAAACATTTTATGGAATTTTATGGACCATAAGATATCCAATGGGCCATAGAAACACCTGGGGGTGCCTCGAGGGGGGCACGACCCGCCAGGGCCCGCCTGGGCCCCCAGGCGCGCCCCGGTGGGTTGTGCCCACCTCGGTGGCCTCCCGTACCCCCTCTTCGCCCTATAAATCATCAAATATTCCAAAAACCCTCGGGGTAACCCTAGATCAGAAGTTCCGCCGCCGCAAGTCACTATAGCCATGAGAAACCAATCAATACCCCATTCCGGCAATCCGCCGGATGGAGTAATCATCACCGGTTGCCATCCTCATCATCCCGACGGCCACCATGATGAGGAGGGAGTAGTCCGCCCTCGGGGATGAGGGTTTGTACAAATAGCTATGTGTTTAATCTCTCTCTCTCTCTCTTGTGTTCTTGAGATGTCACGATCTTGATGTATCGCGGGCTTTGTTAATATAGTTGGATCATATAGTGTTTTCCCCTCTCTATCTTGTTGTGACGAATTGAGTTATCCCTTTGAGACTTTGTTTTATCGGATTGAATACTTTTATGGATTTGAGAGCACTTGATATATGTCTTGCATATGAATACCCGTGGTGACAATGGGGTATTATTTTGATTCACTTAATATATGTTTTGGCACTCAACTCACGGATTCCCGAGGTGACATTGGGGTAATCTATACATAGGGGTTGATGCATGTTCTTTTCTTTGTTTCTCCGGTAGAAATCTTGGGGCACTCTTTGAGGTTCTTTGTGTTGGATTCAGTATTATGAATCTGAAATTATTTGTGTGTTATTTTAGTACGATCTCTTGGATAGATTGATCGGAAAGAATAGCTTCGAGGTGGTTTTGTACCCTACAAACAATTTCTTCTTAGTTTCTCCGCTAAGATAGGAACTTTAGAGTGATTCTTCATCGCATGTTAAGGGATGGTTATATGATCCAATTATATTAGCATTGTTGAGATATTGGACTAGAAAAAGTACGGACCCTAGGCCTCATTTTCAAGCATTGTAATACGTTTGTGCTCCATTTTATCAATTGCTACCTTGCTGTTTTTATTGTTCCTATTACAAAAATCAATATCTACTATCCATATTACACTTGTATCACCATCTCTATGCTGAACTAGTGCACCTATACAAATTTCCATTATATTTGGTGTGTTGGGTACACAATAGACTCTTTTTTATTTGGTTGTAGGGTTGTTTGAGAGAGACCATCTTCATCCTACACCTCCCACGGATTGATAAACCTTAGGTCATCCACTTGAGGGAAAATTGCTACTATCCTACAAAACTCTGCGCTTGGAGGCCCAACAAGAGTCTACGAGAATAAGGTTGCGTAGTAGACATCACTCTAGGATTGGCCGAAAGGGGTTCTGGTGTCGCGTGTGCTCACCGTGAGTAAAGAAGATGACGACAGAATCGGGCGTGACCGACGGTGCTACACTAGTGGTTCTCCGGCGAAGAAGGGGTGTCTTACGGGTGCGAACTGCCTCTGGGTGATCTTGGTGACATCGGTGGCGGTTGGAAGATCCCCGGATGGCGATGGCGAGCGGCTGGAGTCACGGTGGTGAAGAAGCTTCGGGCGAAGTCAGCACACTCGGTTCGGTGCTCCCCCTCCATGACGGCGAATTTGACCAGCGGAGGAGCTTCTACGGCGGTGGACATCGGCGATATCGGGGCGCCGTTCTAGGGCACGGGAGAACTCCGTTTTTGCAAAAAGCGCGGAGAAGCAGTGCCTTTTACTAACCCGGGTTCGGAGTTCCCAGGGGCTTTTGCGGATTTTCCACGTAGTGTATCAGACACCGTGAAGTTCTATCGAGCCGAAGGAGGGGGTTCTTCGGAGAGGCACTTCTGGTCGCAGTATGCGGCACCAGAGCATCCCGTGTCCTTCACCGATCAACTAAAACAGCTGGTGGAGCTACATAGGGTGGCCGAACTAGCCATTAAAGATGTGATAATCCGGCTGTGGCCAGCCGAAGCTATGCCTAGTAGCTACTCCGGACTCGTGAGATGGATGGTGGATGCCTGTCTTCAGCTGAACGTTATCAAGCGCTCCGTCTGTATTGAAGGTGCCCGTATGGCCTTCGCTCGCTGCAAGATGTGGTGGGCGAAGATGGACGCTATTGAAGTCGCCAGTGGGCCGCCGGAGGGCAAGGAGCACCACACAGCCGAGCGATATTTCGAGGATGTTGTAGAAGGGTCTCGACTTGTAGCGGCGCAATGTTGGCAGGACATTGTATTTGAATAAATGTATTCATGTTGTCTTTGTCTTGTATTTTGGGAACAAAGCCATTTTTGTAAATTAATTTTATTATGCTTTGAATTGTTTCCTCCTGTGCGGCCGTGTTGTATGTAATCTGAGGGTTGGCCATTCGTTGGCTTCTGCCCTCATGTAGATAGTACGGAGGTGTTCGGTATGGAATCTAAACAATCTTGATCCAATTACATGGTCCTTAAAGGAGTTGTTTAGCGCAACGAACAAGGCAATCAGACTTTATGGCTTTAACACCCTCACTTAGCCATGGGAGTTTTATAAAAAAGCATGGGCGCAACCCCTGGTTTAATCTAGGGTACTGTCATCATATGATCGGGAAGTTCCGATCTCTCGCGTAAGACGGAAAAAATCTCCAACGATTTGTAACCCTCGAGTAGCGGACCGGCTATCGCCACATCATGATAGTCGGTTTTCGGCTTTCTCTACTGAGGTGCTCATCTGGTCGAAGCCAAGGCACAATCACAGTAGTTCTCCCTTTACTACCCTAGCCGATGGAGCGGAACGTAGGGTAGTAAGCACAGGAGCCGGGCAACCCAACTCTTGACCAAAGACATGATTCGGAGCCAATGCATATAATGCTAAATTCGGGGTGCCAAACATATATAAAAAGTGTTTGGACTATGCTGCCGTATTGTGGGGCGATAGGTAGCCCCTGGCGAATATTAAACATAGAAGAGTGTCGATGCAACAAATAAGCGGATCAAAAATAAAAACGAAGTAAGAAGCGAAAACCACAGGAACTGGGCCACGAACCATTTTATTGTAACTGGATGGATACGTCAAGGCGTATGTTGTAAAGATGGTGCGAGAAGTATCCGGCCATTTAACATGCCGGCATCAATAGGGCGCAGTGTACGGGTCCTGAGAAATTAGTATGAATACCGTCAAGAAGAACGTATAAAGCTTACCCTACGCACCTGTGTTGCTTGCCTCTGTTGTATTTCAGTCCTTCTAAAGGACTTGACATCAGGCCCATGGAAAAGGGTGCCTGAAACAAGGAAAAGAAGTAAAAGTATGTGTATCCGGGATTGGTCTGGCCGGATTGTAGACCTCGGGTTTCTCGTGCCTCCGTCGATGTCCATGGAATTTTGAGTGCATAATTGTGCACGCATGGTACGAATGCCACTACCTTATTAGGGCTAGGACGGAGGCCGAATTGCTAGTCGAGCTCTTGACGAGCCGCGCTGCCCTGTTGTAGTGTAGTCCAGACCCGCTTGATGGTGTCCAGGGACTCGGCAGCTGGGTTGTAATGCTGCTTGAGCAGGCTACTCTGTGCTTCAGCTACTAGGGCGGCGGTCTGCTCCTCTGTTCGGAGGGAGCGTTCCGTATTGCCATTGACTGTTATGATGCCGCGTGGACCGGGCATCTTGAGCTTGAGATAAGCAAAGTGTGGCACTGCGTCAAATAAAGAAAACGCGGTTCGTCCATGCAGTGCGTGCTAGCCGCTATGGAAGGGGACAATATCGAAGATTGACTCTTCGCTTCGGAAGTTGTCCGGAGAACCGAAGACCACCTCCAGCGTGATTGAGCCTTTTCAGCTGGCCTATACACCTGGTATGACTCCATTAAAGGTAGTCTTTGTTGGTTTGATTCGCGAGGGATTAATGCCCATCTTCCATACTGTATCCTGATACAGCAGGTTGAGAGTGCTTCCGCCATCCATCAGGACTCGTGTTAGGTGGAATTCGTCGATGATTAGGTCCAGGACTAGTGCGACCGAACAGCCGTGGTGGATACTAGTCGGAAGATCTCGTCGATCGAAGGTGCTCAGAAATGATGACCACAGATTGAACTTTGGGGCGACTGGCTCTACCGCATAGACGTCCCTGAGTGCTTGTTTGCGCTCCTTTCTAGGGATGTGCGTGGCGTGTATCATGTTCACCGTTTTGACTTGGGGGGGGGGATTTCTTATGTCCCCCGGTGTTTGGCTGACGGGGCTCTTCATCCTCGTCCTCGCTTTGTGATCCCTTTTCTTTGTTTTCGGCATTTAACTTGCCAGCCTGCTTGAAGACCCAACAATCCCTGTTGGTATGATTGGCTAGTTTATCTGGGTGCCGTGAATTTGGCACGGGCGGTCGAGTATGCGGTCCAGGCTGGAAGGTCCTTCGTTGTTTCTTTTGTAGGGTTTCTTCCGTTGGCCGGACTTGGAGCCACTGAATCTGGCGTTGACTGCGGTGTCTTCAGTGTTGTCACCATTGCTTCTGTGTTTGTGCCTATTGTGCCGGAGCTTGCCGGTGCTGTTCTTGGCCTATGTAGGGCCTTCCTCACTGGTTGTGTTTTTGCTACGAGCCAGCAAGCTGTCCTCGCCCGTGTAAAAGCGGGTCATGAGTGCCGTAAGGGCTGCCATTGACTTCGGCTTTTCTTGTCCGAGATGGCGTTCTAGCCATTCGTCCCGGATGCTGTGTTTGAAGGCTGCTACAGCCTCGGCGTCTGGACAGTCGACGATTTGGTTCTTTTTGGTTAGGAACCTAGTCTAGAATTTTCTGGCTGATTCTCCGGGTTGTTGAACTATGTGGCTTAGGTCATCGGCATCTGGTGGCCGGACATAAGTTCCTTGGAAGTTGTCGAGGAAAGCCTCTTCCAAGCTCTCCCGGCTGCCGATTGAGTTCTCAGGCATGCTATTTAACCAGTGCCAAGATGGTCTTTTGTGTTTTAATGGGAGGTATTTGATGGTGTGGAGGTTGTCTCCTCGGGCCATGTGGATGTGGAGAATGAAATCCTCGGTCCATACTGCAAGATCGGTTGTGCCGTCGTATGATTCGATATTAACGTGCTTGAACCCCTCGGGGAATTCGCCCTATAGTGAGTCGTATTACAATTCACTGGCCGTCGTTTTACAACGTCGTGACTGGGAAAACCCTGGCGTTACCCAACTTAATCGCCTTGCAGCACATCCCCCGGACGTGGTTAGGTTTGTCACGTCCGAATACGTAGCAGTCATCGCGCCTCGAGGCACGTCCTCGTGATCCATAGATCGATCTTGTGTGTCCTGCTCTATTATCCAGGGTCTGTTGGAGGTCATACGTATGGCCCCGGACTCTTTCGTACCTATTTTGATGGGGTGGTGGGGCGGTCTGCTATTCGGCCTGAGTTGTCGCTTTATCTCGACCGCGGGTTGGCCGTTCCGCCACCCTGTCCCGACCACGTGGTGGTCGATCCGCATTGCGCGAGGGAGATATATGCTCCGGCGCCTCCTCATCGAATTGAGGTAGCAGTATGCGTTTCGGGTAGCTCTTGGCTGGGCGGTTGAGGCCGTATTCCTCGGCTATCAGGACGTCAGTCCATCTGTCGACGAGCAGGTCTTATTCAGCTTGAAGCTGTTGTTGTTTCTTTTTCAGGCTCCTTGCAGTGGCTATGAGCTGAAGCTTGAAGCGCTCCTCCTCGAGAGGATCCTTAGGCACGATGAAGTCTTTGTTTCCAAGGCTTGTCTCCTCCTCGGAGGGTGGATGGTAACTATCATGGTCCAGGTCATCTTCTATGGCCTGTTCGTCAGTGTTGTCTTGCCTGCTGTCGTGTTCCTATTCGGATGTACCCCGGCGGGGTCTTCACTGTTTTCGGTGTCGCCCGGAGTACTATTTTATCCGGTGCCAGTGTTGCCATCCTTTTAGCGACGGGGCTTAGGGCGGCGTTTGGGCCGCCGGCGCTTGGACTGTGTCTCGGAGGTTTTGTTCGCATCCGGCTCTTCTTTGTCGTCGCCAGATCCTTTAGGTGTATCAACCATGTACACGTCGTATGAAGAGGTAGCCGTCCAACGTCCAGTGAATGGCGGGTCTTGGCCTTGCTCCTTGTCGGCATCATCGTCCATGTCGTCGATGTCTTCGGAGCCATAGTCAAGCATGTCAGTTAAGTCATCGACGGTGGCTATGAAGTGGGTGGCGGGTGGGAAGCAAAATTCCTCATCATCCGTCTCTAGCTCGAACTGCACATAGTTCGGCTGGGAGTCCTTTTCTAAGGACAGATTCTTTAAAGATTTTAGCACGTCACCCAAAGGCGAGTGCTGGAAAACGTCAGCGACGCTGAACTTGAAGATCGATAACCGATCTAGATCGGTGTCCGTGGGCGTTCACAGTTCGAAACTTATAGCCAGAGACGAGTCCGCAGTTCCATTAAAGCAAATATTGCGGGGCGTCGAGTCCATGTGCCGCTCCAGCGCCGCGGACTCTGAGGCCTCGGATGGCTCGATCTGCTTCAGCTCTAAAGTCACCGCAGCCGCAAGAACCATCTCTTGGGTGTGATTCGATGACAGATATAAGTCACGTTCATCAGGGTAAGGAGGAGCGATCACCGCGGGCTCGAATTCCTCGGAGGTCAGGTCTCCACGGATGTCCGTGGCGTAGTTCAGGCTATTGAATCCGACCTGATGGCCAGGGGCATGGCTGTCGATCCGTTCCAGATGGCCATGCGAGTTGGCCTGCAGTACGAAGCCGCCGAATATGAAGGTCTGTCCGGGGAGGAAGATTCCTCCCTGGACAGCATCATTATTGACGATTGAGGGGGTCATTGAACCTTTTGTCAACGGCATAGTGGAACTCCCAATGAAAACACCAATGTCGGTGTCAAAACCGGTGGATCTCGGGTAGGGGGTCCCGTACTGTGTGTCTAGGATCGATGGTAACAGGAGACGGGGGACATGATGTTTACCCAGGTTCGGGCCCTCTCTATGGAGGTAAAACCCTATGTCCTGCTCGATTGATATTGATGAATATGAGTGTTACAAGAGTGGATATACCACGAGATCATAATGGCTAAACCCTAGAAGCCTAGCCTATGTGGGTATGGTAATGAGTATATATGATGTCCTTTCCGGACAATCCCCTTCGGTTTATATAGACACTGAGGGGATCTAGGGTTTACATCGAGCCGGTTACATAAGAAGGAATCTTTGATTGCCAAGCTTGCCTTCCACGCCAAGTAGAGTCCAATCCGGACATGGTGCAGTCTTCGGCCTTCATGTCTTCATAGCCCATTAGTCCGGCCCAAAGGATAATGGGTCGGAAGCCTGAGGACCCCTTAATCCAGGACTCCCTCAACAAGGCCACACTCGTGCAAGATTTAGACGAAACATTTGCCAACCTACGCAAGATCAACCTCAAGCTCAACCCAGAGAAGTGTGTGTTTGGCGTTCTATCCGGCAAACTTCTTGGGTTCTTTGTGTCTCAACGTGGAATCAAAGCAAATCCCAACAAGATCAAAGCAATTGAGCAGATTGAGGTGCCAAGATGAGTCAAAGATGTTCGAAGGCTTGTCGGCTGTGTCGCTGATCTAAGTAGGTTCATCTCCAAATCTTCTAAGCGCGCCCTCCCCTTCTTCAAAGTTTTGAAGAAGGTGGGTCCAATGAAATGGACTTTGGAGGCAGAGGCGGCGCTGCAAGATTTGAAGAGATACCTCTCCTCCACGCCAATACTAGTCGCACCTAAACAGCAAGAGTCGCTGCTGCTATACCTAGCGGCAACGAATCAAGTGGTTAGCATTGTGCTAGTGGCACAAAGGGAATTTGAGGAAGGAGCGGCGGTTGCAGCATAGCCTTCGGATAATGGACCGGAGCTCTCCCCAGCAGGGACTGATGCTGGCAAAGCAGAACCACCGGCGGAGCCTGGTCCAGGCAAGATGGGGCCCGCGCAAGCGGGCGATGTCGAACAGAAGAAAAAGGTGGTGCAGCACCCGGTTTATTTTGTCAGTTTCCTCTTGCAGTGGGGCTAGATCAAGATATTCTGGCATACATAAGCTACTTTTCGGCCTTCTTATGGCCTCAATAAAGCTGCGTCACTACTTCCAAGCACATGAGATCACCGTCGTCACCCGCCTCCCTTTGCAACGAATCTTGCACAATCCGGATGCCACTGGGAGGATTGTGGAGTCGGCGTTGGAACTGTCAAGCTTCGGCCTCAAATTTGAAAGCACTTCAACAATCAAGAGCCGAGCCTTGGCAGAGTTCGTAGCGGAATGGACCTCAACACCAGATGAAGAAGTCAGAGAGACCACCCTTCCCAGCAAGGCGACGAGCTGTGATTGGATCATGTACTTTGATAGAGCCTTGTCGCTGCAAGGTGCTAGTGCTGGTGTGCTGCTCGTTGCACCCATCGGAGAGTGCCTCAAGTACGTAGTCTAGATGCACTTTCCCCGAGAAAAGTCAACAAACAACACGGCAGAGTAAGAGGGATTGCTTGCCGGTCTCAGGATCGCAGTAGACCTCGAAATCAGGAAGCTCATCATCAGAGGTGATTCGCAGCTCATCGTTAAGCAAGTCAATAAGGATTACCAGAGCCCGCTAATGGAAGCTTATGTGGATGAGGTGAGGAAGTTGGAGGAGCGTTTTGACAGTCTGCAAGCAGAGCATGTTCCCCGAGCAGAGAACAACATTGCCAACGACTTGTCGAAACACGCTGCCCTCAAGTTGCCTATGGAACCAGGTACCTTTGTGCTTCAATTAACCTAGCCATCCATTGAGCCATTAGAAGGACAAAGCAAGCGAAGGAAGGTAGGCCCCGGCAAGTACTTTCCCGCTAAGCTCCAAGGAGCTGCCGGCAAGGACGCTGTCGGGTGCCCCAAGCTTGCCGAAAGGCAGGAACCTCCGGCAGGACCCCAAGGCCTGGCCGTAGAGGCAGCTGCCCCTGCGGCCGAAGATGACCTTTTAGTCCCTGCCGTCGAGCCCCAGGCTCTAGCATGGGCGCAGCACACCATCCATTTCCTCCAAACCGGTGAACTCCCTGAGGAACAGGAAGAAGCAGAGAAAGTAGCCCGTTGGTGCAGCATGTACCAGTTTATGGATGATGCCCTATACAGAAGGAGATCGAACGACGTGAAATTGATGTGCATTCCTCGGGAAGACGGAATGGAGCTATTGGTAGAGATACATGGAGGCACGTGTGGCTCCCGCATAGGGTCGAGAGCCCTTGCCGGCAAAGCGTTCCGGCAAGGTTTCTTCTGGCCCACCGCTCTCCAAGATGCAACTGCACTAGTAACCAAGTGTGAAGCATGCCAGTTCCATTCAAAGAAGTTTCATCAACCAGCCCAAGCACTTCACACGAACCCTCTTTCCTGGCCATTTTCGGTCTTGGGGCTCGACATACTGGGCCCCTTTCCCCGTGCTGTCGGGGGCTTTGTTTACTTGTACATGGCGATCAACAAGTTCACAAAGTGGACGGAAGTAGAACCAGTGAGAAAGGTGACAGCACAATCAGCCGTCAAGTTCTTCAAGGGGCTAGTCTTCCGTTTTGGTGTGCCGAACAGAGTCATGACCGATAACGGCGCGCAATTCACGAGCCACACCTTTATGAAGTATGTCCGAGACCTCGGTAGCAAGGTTTGTTTTGCTTCTTTCACTCATCCCAGAAGAAACAACCAGGCTAAGAGAGCAAACGCAGAGGTGTTGCGAGGCCTCAAGATCAGGAATTTTCACAGGCTACACAATGCGGAAGGCGCTGGGTTGATGAGTTACCGATGGTTCTTTGGTCGATCATAACGACGCCAAATCGAGCAACTGGCCAGACACCATTTGCCCTGGTATATGGAGTAGAAGCAGTTCTCCCCATGGAACTCATATACGGGTTACCTCGAGTGCTTGCTTATGATGAGTTTGAGCAAGCGCAGTTGCACAAAGATGATGCGACGCTTGTCGGTGTCAAAACCGGCGGATCTTGGGTAGGGGGTCCCGAACTGTGCGTCTAGGCCGAATGGTAACAGGAGGCAAGGGACACAAAGTTTTACCCAGGTTCGGGCCCTCTCGATGGAGGTAAAACCCTACGTCTTGCTTGATTAATATTGATGATATGGGTAGTACAAGAGTAGATCTGCCACGAGATCGGAGAGGCTAAACCCTAGAAGCTAGCCTATGGTATGATTGTTATTTTGTATGTTGTCCTACGGACTAAAACCCTCCGGTTTATATAGACACCGGAGAGGGTTAGGGTTACATAAAGTCGATTACAATGGTAGGAGATCTACATATCCGTATCGCCTAACCTTGCCTTCCACGCCAAGGAAAGTCCCTTCCGGACACGGGACGAAGTCTTCAATCTCGTATCTTCATACTCCAGGAGACCGGCTGAAGGTATAGTCCGGCCATCCGGACACCCCCTAATCCAGGACTCCCTCAGTAGCCCCTAAACCAGGCTTCAATGACGACGTGTCCGGCGTGCAGATTGTCTTCAGCATTGCAAGGCGGGTTCCTCCTCCAAGTACTTCATAGAAGATGTTGAACACAAAGATAATGTCTGGCTCTGCAAAATAAGTTTCCACATATTGCCATACAGAGAATAATATTTACACAAATCTAATCTGCTGACGTATTTCGTAGTGTGACACACCATGGCCAAGCCTTTATGCAAGTCGTTTCATTATCCCACCTCAGTGCGTCATGCGAGGCAGTTTCCTTGGCACTTCTTGTTAAAGCAGAGATCGTGTCCCCTTATTCCGGGATTCTCATTAATACGGGCGTGGGTAACCCAACCGCTTCTAGGACTCCTAGATTATAGGCAAGTCCAAACGGACACGGAGTGGACGCTTGATATTCACCCTCTTTATAAAGGGACAAGGCTTTTATTTTTCCCTCCTGTGCTCAATCGAATCCTTCCCCCACCTCAAGCTCAAACGCCCAAAGTTCAGGTCAGGTGCCCCGAACCTTCAGCCATGTCCAGATCTAGCCTTCAAGGCCGATGGGTGCCTTCCTCCGTCACGGAAGAAGACATCAAAAAGTTGACGGAGGCCAGATATCTGACCGCCGAGATTTTGCATCGGCTGCCTCCCCGAGGGCAGGCCGTTCCCCCCCCCCCCCGAACCCAACGAGAATGTCGTGTTCGCCTCCCACTTCCTCCAAGGTCTAGGCCTTGCTCTTGATCCTTTCGTCTGGGGTTTGATGTTTTATTACGGGCTAGACTTCCATGATCTAGCTCTGGACTCCTTTCTTCATATCACGGCATTTATTGTCGTGTGCGAGGCCTTCCTCCGGGTTACCCCTCACTTTGGCCTATGGCTCAAGACCTTTGAAGTAAAGCCGAAGATGATCGAGGGGCAACATGCAGCGTGTGGAGGTGCCTCAATACGCAAGATGACGGGAGCTCCGTGGCCCAAAGGTTCCATCCCAGAGGTGTCTGAATTGTGGCAGCAGGAGTGGTTCTACATCACGGCTCCTAGAAGTGCCAAGTGGGCGGCCGCCCCTGTTTTCCGCTCGGGCCCTCCACCACAACTGATGTCATGGATCAGTAGAGGTCTGAGCTGGGGTCCAGCCAAGGACGTGCCTATACTACAAAGCCGCATTCAAGATATCTTCAATGGAGATTTCAGTTTGGTTGCGGTAATACAAGTTATGCTGGTTCGTCAAGTCCAGCCTTGCAAACGCCGGCCTCTTCTCCTGTGGGAGTTCAATCCCGAGGGACCGCGTGTCATTCAAAATTTTCTCGGCCTGATGCACGAGGAGATGTACAAGTCATTCTTCGGACCTCAGGTGGAGTGTCCGGAAATCACCGAGGACGTGGGCCTGAGTAGTAACCGCGCCGCCGAACAGGTAAGGCATCTTCCAGCCGAACATACTATCTCTCCTTTGTTACGAAGTTATTTCTGAGAGTTTGCTTTTTGACAAGGACTGGCTAACAAAGGCGAAGTTGATTCGGTGTTCGGCCCCCCTCCCTGAGGGTTTGGAAAATCCGGTATTGGAAAAAATGCTCCAGACCGCACCTTGCCCGGAGCCCTTGAAGGAAGATACTGTGGAGGATAATACGGGAGGACGCGGGCCCCCAACGCTGCCCATTCTAAGCGAGGGAGCGAGCGTCTCCATGAAGGAAGACGACCAGAAGAGGAAAAGGACTGTGCCCGGGGATTCGGAAGCCGAAGCTTCCAAACAGGAGAAGAAGTCTCCCACAGAGGGTCCTACCTTGGGGGCGCTGTTGCCGCACAAAGTCCGCAGGGGGATCAATTCTCCCGCGAGTCGTATGTGACCCGAAATACTTTAATAGTATAGATATGCCATCTTTTTCTTCTGAGAAAATAACCACCGCATATATCTTTGCAGTTCGGGCCTTAGCCCCTCTCAAATGAGCTCATCTTCGGGGGATCTTCTTCCAGAGATGATGGAGAGTGAAACGCCTCCTCCGGACTCCTTCGCTCCGGAAGCGGGCGACCCTGAAGTGTCGTCGCGGAGGTCCTCTCCGAGTCTGGCGAGGCCAGAAGATAATCCCATTGACCCCCGAAGCTCCTAGTGTCCGGCTCCCAAAGAGAGCAGACAAAAGAGTCCGGCACTGTCTAGTGTGCGATCGGATGTTCTGAGGGAGTTGGTGGGGCGAGCGGCCATCTCAGATGAACACCATGTGCTGATGAATACCGTGATGGAGAGAATATCGTCCGCCGAAAGCGGATTGCATGAAGCTTTTATGAGTCTACTGACAGGCTTTGAGGTACGTAAAAGAATGTATGATAGTCCTGCACATGCTAGGTGTGACCTGTGTAGATAGTAGCCCCTGAGACTCTGGTTGTCGTTGGAAACGACGATGAACAGAGGATCATATTCCCAGGTAATAACCATACTGCCTCTATGTGCAGGTGATGGAAGCTCCGGTGGCTAGCCGGACTAGCGAGTTTGCCCATTTAGAACGGCAGTTGGATGCGGCAGACGCCGACATCGAGCTTGTTAACAAAAGGCTTGACGAGGCACAGGGTAAGTGTCATTATCTGGTAAACGCCACATAGGAAGAGCAGCATGATGCCAGTATCTTTAATATGTTGTGACTGCAGATGGAGCTGCCACTGTTAAAGCCTTGCGGGCAGAACTTGCCCCAGCCAAGGAACAAGCGAGGTTGGGTAATGCGGCTACTTTGAAGGCGGCCGAAGAGTTGCAAGCCGAGAAGGCCGTGCATGGCGAGAGCCGAGACAAGATGGCCAAGATGGCCATAGAATTAAAAGCCGCCACCGACCGTTGTCGGGTTCTTGAAAAGGAAAACGAAGCGAAGGCATTGGACCTTGAGAAGGCTGCTGCGACGAGAAAGGACCTCCGCTCTGCTATGAGGGCAAAGAAGGAGGAGCTGCGGGAAGCCGGGGATATTGTAGCTGGGAAATCTTTTATGTTGCGGAGGAAGTTCGGAGATCCACGGTATGCCCCTCTGGATCGGCTGTGGAGTTCGGAGGATGTATATATGGATTCGGCGGCGAGCGCTGCCGATGCGGCCAAGTATTTCCTGGGTCAGACGGACCATGAAGTAGACCAGCTGTTTTGGAGACAATTCCATTCTCCCGAGCGTCCGCTTTCATTGACTAATCAATTATCCGAATGGGCCGAACTAAATAGGTTGTCCGGACTCTCCATGAGGTCTGTTGTGGATCAGCTATGGCCGGAAAGGTCAAAACCGAACAACTATTTTAGCTTGGTGCAGCAGTTCCTTGACGTGGTGCCACGCATTAATGCGATGAAGAGGTCGGCGTGCATAGAGGGCGCACGGATGGCCTTTGCCCATGTTAAAGCATACTGGGCGGAGATGGATGCTACCACTGTTGCAGCGCGGGATTCGGCCATAGGTCGAAGGGCTGCTGAGCACTACTTTGAAGAAGTTCTTGAGGGTGCTCGTTTGATAGAGACCCAGTGCTAAAAAAATATTATATTTGAGTGATATGTAATCTCATTGTAAGCGAAATGCTTTTATAAATTTTTATAAGGCTATTTTTATACTTTTACCTGAAATTAATATGATGCCTCCTGGGCGGCCGTTTATGTATACATGTGTATAACCTGAAAGATTGCAGCCGTCGGCTTCAACCCTCACGCATATAATGCGGAGGTGCTCGCAAAAACACGCGTTCACACTTAACCCAACTTCTTGGTCCTATTAAGGAGGTGATAGCGGAGCGAGCGAGGCAACCGGACTATAATGCTTTAGCACTTTCACTTAGCCATAGGAGTTTGACAGTGGGGCTACTAAATAGCCCCTGGTGGCTCCGCACTTTCCCGATCCCGGGGTGCGTACATGCTTGGCCGGAAAACGGCCCTTTGTTAAGGCGGAGGAATTCTAACATTCCAAAAGGTCATCGAGTGGTTGACCAGTCTCATGCTATATCATGACAGTCAGTTTTCGGCTTTCTCTACTGAGGTGCTCGTCCGGATGAACCAGGGCACAATCGCAGTAGTTATCCTGGTGCTACCTCAGCCGGCAAAGCGGAACGTAAGGCACCAAAACACAGGAGCCGGGCAAACCCAACATTTGACCAAAGACAATGATTCGGAGCTGATGCATATAAGGCCAAACTCGCGACGCCGAACACTCCCTAAGGTATTCGGTCTTAGTGGTATAAACCGGGCCTAAATAATGGCCTTTGTAAGAAGCCCCTTGTGTCCAAGTACGTGCATTGTTCTGGCGTGGCCACATGCCAAGACGTCAGCATCCTTCTCAACGGTGGATATGTATCAACAAGAGACAGTAAAAAAGGTTTATGCAGGGTCTTAATCTAAAAAGAATCCTTGGAGCGGGTCCCTGCTGCATGTCTGCGCCTGTGTCTCCGTTGTGCCATATCCTGGACGGGTGTAGCATGATGATCGTCTGTAAAAGAGAGGAATTTAGGTGAAAAAGTTGTCGTGCAAAAAGTTGTCGTATAATTCAAGATGAGGAGAAATTGCCACTTGTCTGCGTGCCTTGAGCCCCTTGTATTGACAAATAGGGGTGTGCCAATTTATTCGGTATAAGTAGCGGCGCCGGACTCGATTAGTTGTGTTTGAGGTCTTGACGACCTATTGGATGCTTTCGCTGGTCCGGGCGCCTTTAGTGTGCGGCTGCCAAGGCAGCCTCACTCTCTTCGGCGCGCAGAGATCGCTTGATATTTCCGTGCACTGAAATGATGCCACGTGGACCGGGCATCTTGAGTGTGAGGGAGGCGTAGTGTGGTATTGCATTAAAGTGAGCGAAAGCTTCGCGTCCAAGCAGTGCTTGATAGCCACTTTGAAACGGAGCGATGTGGAAGGTTAAATGCTCGCGACGGAAGTTATCGGGGGAGCCGAATATAACCTATAGTAGGAGGGAGCCCGTACAACGAGCCCCTGGGCCTGGCATTACTCCTTTAAAGGTAGTATTGCTATGGCTAATTTGTGTTGGGTCTAACCCCATCCCGCGGATTGTATCCTGGTATATTAGGTTTAGGCTGCTGCCGCCGTCCATCAAGACTCGTGTGAAGTGATATCCGCCAATTACTGGGTCTAATACCAGGGCAGCCCATCCTGCGTGTCGGATACTTGCTAAGTAATCGCGATGGTCGAAAGTGATCGGTTGAGACGACCAGTGGCAGGACTTTGCAGTGACAGGCACTTGGTATATTTTCCTGGGAGTGCCGTGTTGTTTTTTCCATTGATCACGTGTAACACGTTTACTGTTTTGACTTCTGGTGGAAATTTATTTTGTTCCCCCGTGTCTTTCTTGGGAGGCTCGTCCTCGTCTTCACTTGGTGTATCCTCCCCCTTGTGTACGGCGTTGAGCTTGCCGGACTGCTTGAAGACCCAACATTCTCTGTGGGTATGATTAGCAGGTTTACCAGGGGTACTATGGATCTGACATACTTGGTCCAGAATTTTGTTGAGGCTGGACAGTTCATCCCTGGTGCCTTTAGGGGGCGGCTTTTGACCTGGCCGAGAGCTTTTGAATCCGGCATTTACTGCCGTGCCCTTCGTGCTGTCTTCTTTATTTCGGCATTTGTTATTGCTGTTGCGCCGTGATTTCCCGTTTCCATCTCTAACTTCAGATGTACTAGGGTCGCTGGTGCTGCATCTGGCTAGCCAGCTGTCCTCACCCGCGCAAAAGCAGGTCATGAGGTTTGTTAATGCGGCCATCGTTCTCGGCTTATTTTGGCCGAGGTGTCTGGCGAGCCATTCGTCACGGACGCTATGCTTGAAAGATGCCAAGGCTTCAGCATCCGGACAGTCGACAATCTAGTTCTTTTTAGTAAGAAACCTGTTCCAAAGCTTTCGGGCTGACTCTCCGGGCTGTTGAGTTATATGACTCAAATCGTCCATGTCCGGAGGTCGGACATAAGTCCCTTGAAAATTTGCCCGAAAGGCGTCTTCGAGCTCTTCCCAACTTCCAATGGAGCTTTCGGGGAGGCCTTTGAGCCAGTGATGAGCTGGCCCTTTGAGCTTGAGGGGTAAGTACTTGATGGCGTGGAGATCATCTCCTCGAGCCATATGGATATGAAGGATATAGTCCTCAATCCAGACCCCAGGGTCTGTTGTTCCGTCGTATGCCTCTATGTTTACGGGCTTGAATCCCTCTGGAAATTCATGGTCCAGCACCTCATCGGTGAAACATAGGGGGTGTGCGGCACCCCTGTAACTGGGTGTACCGCGTTGCTCGGATGTTTGTTGTGTTGCATTGTACGCTGGGGCGCGCTTGCGTGGTCCATAGATGGATCTTGTTGCGCCGTCCTTTGGGTGCGAGCCCTCGCATGGGTCGCGTGTTGTATTGTGAGTGGCGTTATATGCCGCTCTGTGTTGATAGAGGGGTCGTCTATCCGACCAGGTGGCTGCTTTGATATTTTGTTGTGGGGGGTCTGAGGCCTCCTCATCGAATTCAGGTAGCAGCTTCCGCTTTGGGTAGCTCTTGGAGGGGAGATTGTCGCCGTACATCGCTGTTGTGTTGAGTATTTTACTCCATCTGTTGTGGAGTGTGTCTTGCGCAGCCTTGAGCCTTTGCTTCTGCTTTTTCAGACTCCTCGTGGTGGCAACAAGCCTTTTACGGGAAGTCTGCTGCTCCGGGTGCCTGTCCGGCGTTATGTCGCCCGGACCATTATCCTTGATAGGATTTGTTTGTTCGGTTTGATTATCCGGATTGCCGTAGTCCGACAGCGGTTCGCCCTGCTCCAGCGCTGGGTCTGTGTGATCGCTATTTCTGTCGAGGCGGGATTTGGGGCGGCGCTTGCGTCGCCGCTTTGACTGCTTTTTGAGGGAACAAGCCTTCGGTGCATCCTTCCGCTCCTCGTCGTCATCTTTTGGTGCGTCTACCATGTATACGCTATGTGACGAGGTGGCGTTCCAGGGCCCAATAGGCGCTGGTTCTTCATCGTCTCCTTCATCGGCGTCCATACCGTCGATGTCTTCGGAGTCGAAGTCGAGCATGTCGGTTAAATCGTTGACAGTGGCTACAAAGTGGGTGGTGGGTGGGCTTTGAATTTCTTCATCGTCCGTATCCCAATCTCGCTGACCGTAGTCCGGCCAGGGCTCTCGTGATAAAGAGAGGGACTTTAGTGATTTCATAATATCGCCAAGGGGCGAGTGCTGAAAGATGTCCGCGGCAGTAAACTCCATGATGGGCGCCCAATCGGATTCGATCGGCAGAGGTGCGGATGGTTCGGAGTCCGGCTCCTTGGAATCACGAGTCTCGCGGAGTGCGGGGCTGGTGTTCAGCTCGATCGCCGTTAGGATCGCAGCCCCCGAGGCGGCGTCCAACCGCCCATCCTCGATCAGCGCAGTTGGCTCCGAATTAAGGGTCGAAGCCGATGCGGGTGCGGCCTCCAGGGCACTGTTCGGCGGTAGAGCTAGATCATGCTCGTAGGGACAGTGCGGCACGCTCGGTAGTGGATCGAATCCATCGAAGATCAAGTCCCCGCGGATGTCAGCCGTGTAGTTTAAACTTCCAAATCTGACCTGACGGCCAGGGGCGTAGCTTTCGATTTTCTCCAGATGGCCAACTGAATTGGCCCGCAGTGCGAAGCCGCCGAAGACGAAGATCTGTTCGGGGAGGAAGGTCTCACCCTGGACTGCATCGTTATTGGTGATCGTAGGAGCCATGGAGCCTGACGGCGACGACACAGAGGAACTCTCAATGAAAGCACCAATGTCGGTGTCAAAACCGGCGGATCTCGGGTAGGGGGTCCCGAACTATGCGTCTAGGCTGGATGGTAACAGGAGGCAAGGGACACGAAGTTTTACCTAGGTTCGGGCCCTCTCGATGGAGGTAAAACCCTACGTCCAGCTTGATTAATATTGATGATATGGGTAGTACAAGAGTAGATCTACCACGAGATCGGAGAGGCTAAACCCTAGAAGCTAGCCTATGGTATGATTGTTGTTTTGTATGTTGTCCTACGGACTAAAACCCTCCGGTTTATATAGACATCGGAGAGGGTTAGGGTTACACAAAGTCGGTTACAATGGTAGGAGATCTACATATCCGTATTGCCTAACCTTGCTTTCCATGCCAAGGAAAGTCCCTTCCGGACACGGGACGAAGTCTTCAATCTCGTATATTCATAGTCCAGGAGTCCGGCTAAAGGTATAGTCCGGCCATCCGGACACCCCCTAATCCAGGACTCCCTCAACGCTCCTTGAGGAAGATCGTCTTCGGGCTGCTCTGCGAGCTGCTCGCTACCAGCAAGCCTTTCACCGCTACCATAGCCGCACGGTTCATACCCGAAGCCTTGAGGAAAGCGACCTTGTTCTTCGGCGAGTTCAATCCGCCAAGAATTCCAACAAGTTAACGCCGAAGTGGGAAGGCCCTTATCGGGTAATACGAGTCACCAGGCCCGACGCAGTCTTCCTGGAGACTGAAGATGGAATTCCAGTGAGCAACTCCTGGAACATCGAACATCTTCGTAAGTTTTACCCAGAAGGTGCGGTTGCCGGGCCTCCCGGGAGACCACTTTTTGTACAAGCCTTGCCGGTAAGGCATGTAACTCTTTGTACGAAGATTTTCCAACCCTGATGAAGGAGCATTACATGAGGGGCGGGGAACATTGTGTTCACCCACATGTCGCCATTGCAACACCCCTTCATGTGAAGCCTCAGCCTCGGCGGCTGGTCGATCTCCAACACCCACGCGAACGCCTCGGGAAGGCTGATAGAGGCGATGGTGTCCCGATGTTTCGATGAGATAGATATTGTTTACTGTGGGAGTCGACTTTGACGATCCGACTACGAACGTGTGAAGACGTTGCGCCTTAGCAATCGCTAAACCAACTTCCGAGGGTTTTGACCACGCCGGAGCACGGTCAACCTCACCACGAGGGTCTATTTCCTGCGAGCAAACGAAGAACAAGCAAGAAACTGAGACTGCAATCTAGATATTGCGAATAAAAGAGGAAAGCTTTATTAATGAAGGTGGGGTTCTGTGACGTCTCGGTCTGGTCGTTGGACACAAACGAAGTACGCGAAGTTGCACCTATGGCGAACTTCTAATCTAAACAATACCCAAAGTCTAAACGACGCCCTAAGGGCTATATATATAGAGGAAGATGGGGGAATTTCATGGCCCTAGGAGGAGGGGTCCGAAACCAACCCTAACTCTTGTTTCCCCACACATACAGACTCTAAAAACAACCTATACTTAAGTATTTCGAAAGTACATGGGCCTGACCCAATAATAAGGTGACGCAGCACCTAGAATAGCCTCTGGACGAAATTTATGAAGTGACATCTTGTATATTTCGTCCAATGCTTCATGCACTCCTTATAGTGGCTTCAAAGTCCTAAAATCATCACTTGTAACTTCATTCTGGATCCCCTTGCGCATGCCATCGTCTCCATGCTTGGTCTTGCTCTAGTTCTCATTCCTCTTATCCATGCCAGGTCCTTCATTTGTAAGCAAAACAAATGTATCCAATTTAGGCAACATCATATTCTCATGAACATTAGAATCATTACCAAGAAACGAAAGTACCTGATAATTTATTTGGCGTGCGCGAGCTCTAGTAATTGGTCCAGTATGTATAGCAGCAGGGGCTATGGGTGTAACAATGGTATTGATGTCTTGATCATCCTCCCCTTCATGAAAAGAAGTCGTCCTCAACGGAAGCTCATCTTCCTCACCCAAATAAGGCTTTAAATCTGCAATGTTAAAAGTGGGACTAACCCCAAAATCTGCAGGCAGCTCAAGTTTATATGCATTATCATTTATTTTCTCTAACACCTTAAAAGGACGATCAACACGTGGCATTAGCTTTGATTTGCGCAAATTAGGAAATCTAGCCTTACGCAAATGTAACCAAACAAGATCTCCGGGTGCAAATACAGCATGTTTTCTACCCTTATCTCCAGCAAGTTTATATTTAGCATTCATACGCTCAATGTTTTCCTTAGTTAACTCATGCATTTTTAAAATCAATTCAACACGTTCTTTAGCATCAAAATTAACCTTCTCCGAAGATGGAAGAGGCAACAAATCAATAGGTGCACGAGGTAGGAAACCATACACAATTTCAAAAGGGCACATCTTAGTAGTAGAATGCAATGAACGAGTATAAGCAAATTCAATATGAGGCAAGCATTCTTCCCACATTTTCTTATTATTCTTCAAAACAGCCCTAAGCATAGTAGACAATGTTCTGTTGACTACTTCAGTTTGTCCATTAGTTTAGGAGTGACAAGTAGTACTAAAAAGCAGTTTAGTCCCCAACTTAGCCCATAAACATCTCCAAAAGTGGCTAAGAAATTTAGTATCACGATCTGAAACAATAGTATTTGGCACACGACGCAAGCGAATAATCTCACGAAAGAACAAATCAGCAACATTAACAGCATCATCGCTTTTATGACATGGTATAAAGTGTGCCATTTTCGAAAATCTATTCATGACAACAAATATGCTATCCATCCCCTTCTTTGCTCGAGGTAAACCTAAAACAAAGTCCATAGATATATCCTCCCAAGGAACACTTGGTACAGGCAAAGGCATATATAAACCATAAGGATTGAGTCGTGACTTAGCTTTTTGACATGTAGTGCAGCGAGCAACAAAACGCTCAACATCCCGTCTCATCTTTGGCCAAAAGAAATGCCTAGCAACTATGTCCTCCGTCTTCTTCACACCAAAGTGTCCCATTAATCCTCCTACATGCGCCTCCTTCAACAACAAAAGACGAACGGAGCTAGCTGGAATACATAGCTTGTTAGCACGGAACACAAATCCATCATTAACGACAAACTTGTTCCACGTTGTTCCTTCTTTACAATTATGCGTTACATCTTTAAAATCAGCATCATGCACATAAGAGCTTTGATGGTCTCCAAACCAAATATTTTGAAGTCAAGTTGTGAAAGCATAGTATAGCGACGCGACAATGCATCAGCAATAACATTTTCTTTACCCTTCTTTTGTTTAATGACATAAGGGAATGTCTCAATGAATTCAACCCATTTAGCATGTCTACGATTCAGTTTAGCTTGACTTTTAATATGTTTCAATGATTCATGATCAGAATGTATAACAAATTCTTTGGGCCATAAATAATGTTGCCATGTTTCTAAAGTCCGAACAAGAGCATATAATTCTTTATCATAAGTAGAATAATTCAGACTAGGCCCACTCAATTTTTCAGAAAATTATGCAACAGGTTTGCCATCTTGTAATAAGACACCCCCTAATCCAATTCCACTAGCATCACATTCAACCTCAGAAGTCTTATTAAAATCTGGAAGTTGGAGTAAAGGAGCATGTGTCAACTTATCTTTCAATACCGTGAAGGCTTCTTCCTGTGCGGTACCCCAAACAAAAGGTGCATCCTTCTTTGTAAGCTCATTGAGAGGTGCGGCAATCGGGCTGAAATCTCTCACAAAACGCCTATAGAATCCAGGGAGGCCAGGAAAACTCCTCACTTGTGTGACCATTTTGGGCTGCGGCCAACTCTCAATAGCTTCAGTCTTGGCTTTATCAACTTCAATTCCCTATGGAGTAACAACATAGCCAAGAAAAGATACTCGGTCGGTGCAGAAGGTGCATTTCCCAAGGTTACCAAACAAACGTGCATCACGTAGAGCAATAAAAACAGCACGCAAATGTTCCAAATGTTCCTCCAAAGATCTACTATAAATCAGTATATCATCAAAATAAACTACCACAAATCATCCATTGAAAGCACGTAAAACTTCGTTCATTAATCTCATGAAAGTACTAGGTGCATTAGTTAACCCAAAAGGCATGACTAACCACTCATATAATCCAAACTTAGTTTTAAATGCTATTTTTCATTCATCTCCCAATTTCATATGAATTTGATGGTATCCACTATGCAAATCAACTTTGGAGAATATTGTAGAGCTACTCAATTCATCAAGAATATCATCTAGCCTAGGAATAGGATGACGATAACAAATAGTAATATTATTAACGCCTATACAATCAACGCATATACGCGATGTACCATCCTTTTTCGGCACTAAAATGATAGGAACAGCACAAGGACTAAGGGGTTCGCGTATATAACCTTTGTCGAGCAGCTCTTGTACTTGTCGCATGATCACCTTCGTCTCCTCTGGATTGGTACGATATGGTGCATGCTTTGGTAATGATGCATTGAGAATTAAGTCAATTTGATGCTCAATCCCTCGAATAGGTGGTAATCCCAGTGGCACGTCTTGTGGAAAGACGTCAGCGAACTCCTGCAAAATGTTGGTGACAGCATGAGGCAAAGAGGAAGGCACATCCTCGAATAAAAATAATGCCTCTTTGCACACAAAAGCATAACAAACAGATTTGCTAACATCTACATCATCAATATCAGATTTGGTGGCAAGTAAACATGCACTTTTCAATTTAATTTCTGAAGCAACACTAGATGGTTTATTATTAGGTTTCATTCGTTTCTCAAATTCTTTTGCCACAATCTGATTTTCACTCTTATTTTGCTCATGTTTTGCTTTATTAGCTCTATTAATATCATCTTTCAAAATGGAATCAGGAGTCATAGGAAGCAAAGTAATATTTTTGTCCTTATGAACAAGTGTATACTGATTGTTTCTATCATGGTGTACGGAATTTTTATCAAATTGCCATGGTCTACCAAGTAATAAGGAACATGCTTGCATAGGTACCACATCACAATCAACATAATCAGCATATGTAGAGATACTAAAATGCACACGAACAATACGTGTTACCTTAACCTTGCCGCTATTGTTGAACCATTGGATGTAGTAAGGATGTGGATGTAGTCTTGTGGTGAGAGATAGCTTCTCCACCATCTCCATGCTAGCCAAGTTGTTGCAACTCCCTCCATCTATGATGACGCGAATAGAACATTCCTTCACAACTCCCTTTGTATGGAACAAATTATGCCTCTGATTTTGCTCAGCTTATGTAACCTGCACACTCAAAACATGTTGAGCAACTAAACATTCATACCTGTCAGCATCTTCAGCAGCCATGTATTGCGTCTCATGATCAGAATCCTCTCCACCGTGTTCTTCATGTGTAATAAGAGCCAAAGTCTCCTCATCATAGTCACTAGTGGACTCATACCCACCATCCTCAGTAGCAATCATCACACACTGAGATTTGCATTCTCTCGCAAAATGTCCTATTCCCTTACAACGACGACAAATAATATCACTTGTGTGCCCTGTTGATGCCATGGAAGAAGAAGACCTCCACACAGGCTCGGCATGTGTGCTTTTGGCAGATAGTGGTGGTTGTTCCTGCTTTTTTATATCACGGATAGAGGTGGCACCTAATGGAGATGCTGGTGCAGTGGAAGTAGAGGATGCACGTGGTGTCCATGATGAAGATCGACCTGCAGAAAAGTTAGTTCGCGCCAATGCCTATCGATCCTGCACTTCACGTTCAGCTTTACAAGCAAGATGGAATAAACAAGTGATATTAGTATACTCCTTATACTCTAGAATGGTCTGAATCTCTCTATTTAATCCACCCATAAAACGTGCAAGCATAACTTCATTCTCCTCAATAATACCACATCTAATAATGCCAGTTTGTAATTCCTGATAATATTCTTCTTTAGAATTTTTCCCTTGTCTTAAACGATGTAATTTTTGAAGCAATTCACGTTGATAATATGGTGGAACCCAATGAGTACGCATAGCAGTTTTCAAAGCAGCCCAAGTAGTTGGAATAGGATATAATCTACAATGTTCAGACCACCAAACACATGCGAAGCTAGTGAAAGCACAAACAGCAGTAGGAACATGTCTCTCCTCAGGATATTGTAAACATGTAAAACGTTGTTCAGTTTCTAACTCCCCAGTAAGATATATATCAGGAACATATCTACCCTCAAATGGTGGAACATTCAATTTCAGTTTAGGAAGATGGTCATGATCTCGTACCCCATATGGTGGTGCAGCTCTACCGTTGCGATGATATACCTGAGGATGACCTAGTGGTGGTGGTGCTGGTGGTTGCACGTAGTTCTGATTTTGATCAAACTCATCCTTGTAATGGTCCTCCACCTCTGCAGTAGCAGCAGGAGCTACAGAAGCATCAACAGCGGCACCAAAATTTTGCCCAGGGTCAATGGAAATGCGCTGTGCTCATCCCACTTGAATTGGAAGGCGACATTGCTGTTGTTGTTGTAGAGGTGCGTTAGGTGTAGCCGGTGGTGGTGGTGGAAGATGCGCGAGAAATTCATTAAACCTGTTATCGAGCTTTGTTTTGAACGTCTTCTCCATGCCATCTATCTTCTCCATGGCCTCTTCAAATCTGTTAGCACATCTTGCACCTGTCCACTCATCATTTGTTGAAATTTATCATGCAACTCCTTATTCGTCATGTTCTCCCAGTCAGTCTCGCCGGCTTGTGATCCTGCCATGGTTAGCAGCAATAGAAACACACAAGAGTATGATCCTACAGACTACTAACAAGAGGAGGTGGTGGGTGTCACAAATCCGTCAAGCAAATCTCAAATTCTTACCAGTTCTTACCCAGCAGCAGGCGGTGATCGGCAACCGTCGTAGTCAAAACTCTCAAAGCTTGGATCAAGCGATTACCAGGGAGAGTCAAACACACGACGTATATGTATGTGGAGCTAGGAAGGCTTATAATATGGTAGCAAAAAGGGTCAGCAATAATCAAATCAGAGATGCAAAGTTGAATAAACGCTCAACGACGGTACTGTGTTGGTCCTAGGCTAGACCGTGCTAGAGACGCGAGCCTAGAACACTAACAAAATCACGACGCTGCATGTAAACAATGGAGGAGCACGCTCTGAATTTTTTTCTCTTTTTTTCACCTTTTTGCACTTTTTTCCTCATTTTTTATTTTTTTGCTCCACAACAATTTTTTTCCGAAAAAGTCCACAATTTGTCTAAAAACTGCCTAGCTAGAATTTTCTAGACTTAGTTTTTTTTTGAAACTAGAACTATTTTTTCTACTGCGGGTAGCACGGAATCTCGGGAGTCCTACTCTGTCATGACTCGAAGTATCGCGTGATCTGGAACTCGAAAGCAAGGCAACAAATACTGGACTCAGACTAGGACTAGTGGCAGAGATGAATCTGGTGGAACTCGGATTGGTGGCGAAAATATGTAGGGCGGTGGAACACGGACTGGTGGCGAATCTGTGATGGAGGTGGACTCGGATTATCGTGATGGCGGTGGATATGCGGTATATGGCAGCGGCGATGACGATGGTGGTATATGGCAGCGGTGATGACGATGGTGGTATATGGCAGCGGTGACGATGATGGTGGTATATGGCAGCGGTGATGATGATGATGTGGCGGCGGCGTGACGACTTGTGAACAGAACTCGAAACTCTAAATGACTAGGCACTAAGACCAGCAACTAGACACGACGATGCAACCACAAACTCAACAATGCAAAACCTTAAAAAGATTATGCAAAGGCTCAGATTGGTTCGGATAGGATGAACTAACCCTAATAATTTTTTTGGCTTTTTCGTGGACTATAGGTACGAAGAAAAGACTCGATCTAAACTACGAAAGACTATAAAATCTCACCGAGCTACCTGGAAATCTGATACCACTTGTTTTCGATGAGATGGTGGCTATCGTTTTCTGTGGGAGTCGACCTTGACGATCCGACTACGAACGTGCGGGACGTCGCGCCTTAGCAATCGCTAAACCAAACTTCCGAGGGTTATTGACCACGCCGGAGGACGATCAACCTGACCACGAGGGTCTGTTTCCTGCGAGCAAACGAAGAACATGCAAGAAACTGAGATTGCAATCTGGATATTGCGAATATAGGATGAAAGCTTTATTGATCAAGGTGGGGTTCTGTGACGCCTTGGTCTGGTCGTTAAACACAAATGAAGTACGCGAATTTGCAGCTATGGCGAACTTTTAATCTATACAACACCCAAAGTCTAAACAATGCCCTAAGGGATGTATATATGGAGGAAGAGGGGGGGGGGGATTTCGTGGCCCTTGGAGGAGGGGTCCGAAACCAACCCTATCTCTTGTTTCCCCACACATACGGACTCTAAAAACAGCCTATAGTTAAGTAATTCGAAAATACATGGGCCTGGCCCAATAATAAGGAGACGCAGCACCTAAAATAGCCTCTGGACGAAATTTATGAAGTGGCATCTTGTATATTTTGTCCAAGGCTTCATGCACTCCTTATGGTGGCTTCAAAGTCCTGAAATCATCACTTGTAACTCCGTTCTTGATCCCCTTGCGCATGCCATCATCTCCATGCTTGAACTTGCTCCAAGGTTCATCTTTCTTGTCCAGGGTAGGCCCTTCATTCATAATCAAAACAATTGTATCCAATTTAGGCAGCATCATATTCTCATGAACATTAGAATCGTTACCAAGAAACGAAAGTACCTAATAATTCAATTGGCGTGCGCGAGCTCTAGTAATTGGTCCATTATGTATAGCAGCAGGGGATGTGGGTGTAACAATGGTATTGATGTCCTCATCAATATGACTCAATGCTTACATGCTATAGTGTGGTATTTATTCATAATTTGGTTGCCAAATCTCATGTGTGCAATGCACGTGTACCTTACTAGTACTTCCTTTTTCAGTTAATATATTATGATTAAAATGATGTGGGGGTATCCATGAAGCCACGTGGCACATGTGGAGGCGTTGTCGCGACGTCCTGTGTTGATTGATCACAATGACGTGCTGCTAGTTCCAGAAGAATGTACTCATCCTCTCTCACACACGCTAGCAGTACATGCACGAAGCGAAGATGTGCACGCATGCACTCGTTCCCTCGCACACACACGCGGGTACACGGTGGGACGCATTTTCGTACGAAGATCCACCCCATGTGATAAATTGACGTGTGTAAAGTTGTTCACTTCATTGATGGCCAATTAATACAGTGCATGCAAATTGGAATGGACGTTGGGGAGGAAGTAGTTGAGAAAGACATTACTACTCTACTGCGTGCACGCGAGTAGTTAAATCATGGGTTGCTACTTCAATTGGTCTCCTTCGTATTTTGTGCCAATTTTTTACCATAATTTTAAGTAACACAATATTTGTGCATGTCATAAAAATTAATGTCATTGAAAAGTACTTTCAAATGAATCCCAATGATATAATTTTTGGTGACATGCATTAAAATTTTGTTAGTTAAATTTTTGATCAAAATTTGGCACAAAATAGAAAGGTGGGCCAATAAACCAGGACGCAGGCAGGATGATCAATATTTGCCTGGGTTACTGTTGGTGGCCTTTGTATTTAAATATGGATGGAGTGGAGTAGTACTATCTTTATCTTAGCCTCGTTGGGCTCTCCTAGCGCCTACGCTCGCCTCCCCGCCTCGCCCACCGGATCCCGCCATGGATAATCCCTTAGATACCAGAATCCTGCGGGCTGCCCTCTCACTGCGGCCCGCAGCACTGCCGCCTTTGAGCGAAACCCACATGTGTTTCAGAGCGGATCCATTGCTATAGAATCATAGATTGGTGGCGCCGGAGGACATGCCAGGGCTGTGTTTCAGGTGGTGGGCAGCAAGGGCAAATTGGATCGAGGAAGCATCGCATAGATTGGAGACAATTGGAAGGAGCTGGGCCTGGCGAAGCACAAGCCGGAGGCGCAAGTTGATCTCAAGGAAGAGATGCTGAGGGATGTTAGCATCTGGAAGAGTCGCATTGATTTCGAGCTGGGGCTAATGGCAGAGATCATATTCATGAAGTCAACTACGGAGGAAAGAACGCGCATGCCTATGGAATGGCATGAGCAGTCGGTGCCACTATTCAAATGGGCGGCAGGAGAAGCCAAATCCTGGGACCAGCTGCGGTGGCGCCGCTGGGCATGCATCGTAGGCGAGGTGAGCTACCCTCCTTCCCTATCAGCGATGTAGTGGCCTACTCAGTTGCCGCTGCAGTGAACTTAGAACGCCATGTCGGTTTGCATCCTTGACAATCAGTCCATCTATATGTATTGTATTCCTGTGAAAATACTTGGTCGTTTGGAAAAAGGTGGTAATTGATTTATCACTAGTTTTTGAGTGCTTGGTCATGACAATCACCCTAAGCCACAACCAGAAGTCTCCATCGCGTAATACATACCGTCGGTTGCACCAACAGGCGGTCGGTTGCACCCGCGTCTCACCTAAGGGACACGCATCAGCTTGAGTTGACATGTACGACCAGTTACATCACTGACTTGTGCGACCACACTTGAGCAGTAGTATTTGAAATTTATGTTCCACTAAACTCATCGGGAGCTTTTTTGGGCCTCGAAACCAAAACCATCAATTAATCTTTAGCTTGTTCCCATCACATTCCAAAGTACTACTACCATGCTATAATTAAGTGCAAACGTGCTCGCACCTAGTGTGTATCAAACCTGAACGTGTTCCCACTATGCAGGTTTTAGTACTAGTGCTATTACTAGGTCATAAAAAGGGGAACTACCTAGCCGAAAATTACTCTACCTTCCTCCTCATAAGTCTTTCTTGTTTGTCCGTCCTTGCCATGGCCGGTGTGCAGAGCTCAAGGTCGAGTACTACTCATAACAGGGCAGCGGCGACCAAGGCCGTGAAAAAAAAGAAAAGGCTTGCTGCCTCGCAAAGACCTCGAAAGATCTCTCACGGGCAGGTGAGGGCTCTCAGGAGTGCCCTAGCCACGGAGGCGAACATGCCAAGATGGCGGCGCTGGAGTCGTTATCCCTCGACGACATGCCCGATCAGCTCAATAAGCAGAAGGAGTTCATCAATGGCTTGGTGGAGCTGCTGAAGGAGAGCTTCAGCGAGATGCCCGCTGAGCTCAATGTGTAGGAGGAGTTGACCGCCGTCTTGGTGATGCCGCGGAAGAAGAGTATTGCCTCAGATAAGAAGGAGACCAGCAAAATCCTGCAACTTCAGGAGGACAATGCGAAGCTCCGCCACGAGATTGACCTGCTGAAGGAGGAGAACACTGGTTGGAAGAAGCTGCATGAGAAGAGTATTTCCTCAGAAAAGATGCTGCACGCCCTCATCATGGAATAGAAGGAGGAGTTGGCGAAGCTCCGCATCGAGCACCCGGCTGCTGTCAAGGTACGTAATGCGGCCGTGGAAGAGATGATGAAGGATCACGTTGAGAAATCCTGCGTCATGGACAGAATGAAGAAGATGGCGGAGGAGATGCGCGAGCAGATGGAGGTTGTGGAGGTGATGAACAAGCAGTTACGACTCCGCGGCCAGCAACCCTTCATGTAGTAGAGAGCAGCACCCCAGACTTGTGTGAGCGTCTTCCTTCTATTTTTGGGGGGTGGGGGATAACCTTCCTTCTTCTTTTGCTTCGGCTGTTTCGTCACACATGTCACATTCTCTACGAGGCATGAATAGAACAATGCTAACGATGAGCGGCACCGTGGGATCTATGACTAGCAAATTAGATCATTTTTTATCGCCATATCACACTGGGCTACCGTGTTTCCTGCTCCTTCGTCGTACTAGTACTCTAGTGGAAAACTTGAGTATACCGCATAGTTCTTTGCTCCTCCTGAGGTCATCGGCAACATTTATACGAGCAGTCAAATCACAAGGCCCCCCTTCCAGCAGTAATGAGCCGTCAAATCACAAAAGACCTCGCCTCTCGTGAAACCGACCAAGCGAAACTGCCTCGCCCTCTAGCCTTTTAAATGTATACTTTTGTATAGTAGTAGTACCGATGGATTGCGCCATGGAGCAAAACTAACAAGATGAAATTAAAGAAAAAATGTGGTACATATAGAGAGCGCTCGTCGCCATATTATGCATATAGTACCATTAAAAAAGCTAGTACGTGCTTAGATGCATATGGGGTGCTAAATTCTATTAAAGAAATTAGCGTACCTATTTAATTCTTGGGTTTTTATTATTTATGCCACTAGTTGTGTCTCACTACTCAGTTTTGCCATTAGAAGGTACAACTACTAAAAATGCCATCAATTCGTGAGATGCTTGCTCAAAAATGCCATTAGATATCTCAATAATGACATCGCTCCGTTAGATATTTGCTCAAAAATGCCATTATACATTGTTACTTTCACGTCAAACCCATTGACCATGTTATATGACAAAAATAAGCCTAGACCCACATGTCGATTCTCTCTATCTCACAATGTTAAGTGTGGCCCCGCTTGTCAGGAGTAACCAAGCGAATAATTTTACAGGAAAATAAGAACGCTGTTGGGATCAAGTAGGCCCCACACTTTATTATAGTGAGATGGAGGGAGAGCTGACATGTTGGTCCATAGGCATTTATGTCATTATAACATGGCAAAAGAGATTTGAGTCACAATAATGGTGTCCAGTGGCATTTTTGAGCATGTATCTAACGAAGCTATGTCATTTTTGAGCGGTTGAAATTCCTAGTGGCAAAACCGAATAGTGGGACACAACCGGTGGTAGAAATGATAAAAACCCATAATTCTTTGACAACTAAACTACTGGCTATATGATATTGGCCATATATATTGTACGTATATAATGTGAAGAAATGAGTGGTAGTACTACCAACTACAAGATGAACTATAAGAAATACGAGTATCTACGTACTGAAGAGTTAGAGTAATGAGAAGGTACTTAACATAGTTCTGCTGGGGGCTCAGCACAACACTCCCCTCAAATAAAACTAAGCACCCTGAAATTAAACTGAGCAATTAATCTGATAGACATTGCATTACAACCACCATGAGCAATGACACTGCCACCTTACTCGGACTCCTCGTCCACGTGCTCGACTTCGTCCTTGTCCCTCTTCCACTTGGCCGATACTTCTTTGCTTGAACCGCACACTTGATTCTCACTCTTCATCCAACCCTTGTAGATATTGAAACAAAGTTAGGCATCCATTGCAGCGTAATGGATGTGGTCTCTATCTAGTACATTCTACTGCCATGCAAGATGAAACTTGGGCGGAGGTTTTGTCAGTTTACCGTACGAAGGATCAACCATGGCTGCTGCTAGGGTCAACATCGAAGGCTGGCGGGAGGACACCATCACATTCCTCTGGAGGTTGAAGTGCTAGCCTACAATGAGGCCTATCCGACCCAGACTTCTTTGTCGTTCGTAAAATCTACTGAAATGAATTTGACTTTTTCACCACCGAGGAAGTTCTTAAAATCCTGCACTCAATGTCGGCATGGCATATGTGGTAGACCAAGCACAAGTTATGCGCGCAAACCTGGATCACGATGGGCTTCTTCTTCTCTTCCTCTTTAGATTCTTCTCTTTTCCCAGGACTGTGGTGCACTCAACATCTAGCCCAACGACCCACTCATCACCCTTTGACTTTTTGAACATGTGTCTGAAGCGAGCAAGGCATCCTTTCACCGTCGCGGAAGAATGGGTGTAGATGACGTCGAACTCATCGCCGGTGATGGTTCTAACCTTGTACTAACCGCTGATCATGGAGATTTGGGATGCCATGGATTTGGGAGGAGAGTTAGGATTAGTGGAACTACTGTAATGTGAAAGGATGGGACGACTAGGAGTGAACTGCCGTAATGTTAAAGGAAGGCCGGGGACGCATAGGAGCAAACTGCTAGCTGTTTTCCAATTGTAAAAATGTTGAGTGGGGCATGCGAATGGCAGGGTAGTGGCTTGCCCGATGGATAAATGGATTCATGCATAGTACTATGGGGCCTAGTTAGATGTCATGTCTACGAGACGCCCAATTAAATGGCTTCATGCATCTGTGTGTTCGCACGTCAAGCGTCGGAAAAATTACAGGTGATACAAAACTTTCCATGCTCCCATGATATAGGCTTCCGAGAGCCCTTGGATCTGAGATCAAACGGTTGCATGCGTGATTCTAGACCTATGGGTGAATATCCTATACTGGAGGGTTATTCTGCAGATTTTCAGCAACTTAGGATGCGACCTTTCGATCTCAGATCCAAGGGCTGTCAGCAGCCCGTATCATGGTCGCGTCTACCACGACCGTCGCGTCGCTCGCACGGTCGTGCCCTTGGAGATTTCAGACGGCTATAAATGCACATTTTTGCCTACTTTGCATGCATGAAACTACTTCCTCCGTCCAGGTGCACTAGGCTATCTGATGTTGGCATGTCATACATAGTCATCACTTAGTCACTCATACAACAAGGTTAGCTGTAAGGTTGGCTATAAGAGTATTTTTTACTTCTCTATATCTCTTTCTTTGTAGTATTTATTGCATTTGCCAAGGAGTAAGGAGTACAATACTTGGCACCTGTATACCATGGAGGTGGTTAGGAATCGGGAGACTCACACCGGCCGTAGAACCACAGTTCAAATGATAATGGCAAGTCAAATCACAGGGCCCCACCTGTCCAGCAGTAACTCGCCGTCAAATCACACAACCCTACATTTGCAATAGCCTACTCCCTCATCTTCTCGCGTCTCTGTAGAACCGACTAGGCGGAACTGCCCCGCCTACCATGCGAGAAAAGCTCGGCCCTCGACTTTTAAATATAATTTTCTATCCATGGATTGTGCCATGGAGCAAACCCTCAAGAAAACGGTGGTACACATGTATACTGCATGACCGTCGCATTCGCGTCGCACCCCAGACGGTCGGTTGGTATGGCATGCCGCTCTCCGAATGGAACGCGTGTCATATTGTGGTTGCACACACATGTGGGACTGCAATTGAGAACCGACCACAGGCACACTCCCCGGCCCCGCAAGTCGGCTGAGTTAATAGAAGTGAGAGACGAGCGATAGTACTGGAGCAATGTTGTACAGTGGTCGGTGCCTGGACGATCCTTGCATGACACAGAAGATCAGTTTGTCCATGCATGTGACCAAACTCCAGCAGACGGCTGGATTGGCTATCATCTACATATCATGCATGTTGTGTTGTACAGGGATGTAGTTCTGATGAGAAATCTAAAACAAGGTTTCTTGTCATCTCACAATATTAGGTGTCATGTGCTTTGGATCACTGTGAGGGTTAAACAGTGACATCTGAGTTCCTCCAAGGCGATGTTCATTGGGGGGCACATGAATGAAGACTACTTGGTTGCCATCTAGGTCAAGCCGGCTACGTTAATTTGGAAATCTATCGATGGACCCCCTTTTACGAGTTTATATTTAATTTGAGCTTTGATCCTCATAGAGTTTGTCCTTCAGGATTCGTGTTATCTCCTTGGGGCAGTGAGGTTATGGTTTCTTGTCATGTGGAATTTTTTCAAATTATATGTTTATCTAGTGCTTCAGATCAAAATGACGACAACTGCGCCTCCCGGGCAGGTGCATGAAGACTTGTCGACAGTCATTGACGAGGTCAACCCGGCTCTGGTAGATAAAATAAAACTACTCCACTATATAGGCAGGAGCCTCCGCGCTTGCTTGCTAGTGTTTCTCTCTTCACACTGTCTCATCCTATCCAGATCTAAACACGACAACGGTGGCTACACTCTCTCTCTGCTCACCGTTGGACATAGATATAGGTGGATCCCCTTCGTCGAGGAAGGTGAGAAGGTGCAATGTTCATGCGGTCGTCCTCGGCGACGGCTCTTACCCACTGCCGACGCATCTCGATCAGCATGCCTTGCCTCTCTCTCCCACACAACACCGGCTAGGGAGGGCCTCCGACCCCTTCTTCCTCGCTGCTGTAGTGTGTGCAGATCTGGCCTCCCGCCGCCCACCTAGCGACATCCCGATGACCCTCAGGTATAACTTCCTTCGAAACCGGCCTTGCTCTACTTCCCCAGCTCCTGACGTTGCTGCATTTGTATCTTTTACTATTTCTCAAGCCCCCTCATAGATAGTATCGATCGGCTGCTCGAAAGCCTCCAAATTTTTTACTGTTAAGAGGTAAAACTAGTTCATGAAGTTGAATCTAGTACTTCTTGGTTCAAACAAGGAAGAAAGGGGGTGGGGTGGGGGAAGATTTGTTACCTGAATCTAGGACTTGGTCGAAAGAGGAAATCATGGAGGTGAAAAGTAGCAGAGACTGGCTATCCAACTGGTCTCTTGGTATAATAGGGAAATAAAGGGAAACGCAGTACAAACTCAATATAAACTGATCTATTAACTGAAAAAGGAAAGAAAGGGGGGACTAGGGGACAAGTCAACAGAGTATGTCCAGCACTAGATTTGCTAGCCTCACGCAGTATAAGGTGGCTATGCCAAAAAAAATGTGACCAACCCAGATATCCTATTCTGATGTTTGTTGCCCCGAGACCCTCTTATGTAATGCCACTGGTAAAATGTAGCAGTCGCACTGTTAAAAGTAAGGACACGTTAAACCAATGTTGTTTTCAATGTAATGCCTCCAGTAATATGAATCAATGGCACTGTTTTTCATGTACTGCTAAATTTCCCATTAAGATAAGTTGCTTCATTTTGTTAGAAATGCAACTGTCCTGGTCCGCCTACTCTCCCGTGCCCAAATACTAACTCTTTAGGATCTATTAATGTAATGTTGCTGGTAAAATGAAGCAATGGCACCATTAAAGTAATGTTGTATTTAAAAGTTGTCATAGTTAATCCTAATGCCCACACAAATATCTAACAATGCTGCTGCTTTAAAAATTCATACTGTCCTTGTAGGATCGCCATTCAGATAAGGAAGACGCTTCTTTTCATTTGATGTATGTTTCATCACTTGTTAGTCACCCTCCTTTCCACCTTTTTGTGTAAAAGAGATATACATTTCATGCTTGATCTTAGTTGAAATTCACAAGTGATATCCAAATTATTGTTGAACATTCCACGAGCTTCACAACCAAGCTTGATATTGCTCAATTTTATTACAACTAATGAAGAACAAGCTGCTAGCTCATGGGACATAGCTTCTTTTTAGGTGAACTGCACAAAAAGGTTCCATAAATTGAATCATCCATGTTGGTGACTAGTGTCATCCCTTATACGATAGCGTTGACTACAGATATGGTTCCCATCATGAGGTATCTTACTTTTTGGTCTGACCGTTTGCCAAATATCATGCATGTTGAGTGTGCTATTGTGCTACTGTTTTGGTACTGCCATGATAAAGCAGTAATGTTATTATTTTGCACCTTAATCTAGTGGCACTATTAATTTGAGGCAATGTTTTGGCACCGCTAGTGCGACTGATTTTTTTAATATATTGAAAGCGGGGTTTCCTCTGATTTCATTACCCGACCATAGAGAACCATTATCCGACTACATCTCAGTGTAAACGGGCAGTTATGCAACTACTACTAGAATGGACTGAGTACTAGTAGGAGACAAGTTTGCCACATAAGCTAGGGAAGTAGGGGGACGCAGCACCAGCTCGACCAAGTTTGGAATACAACCAAATGCTACCACAGAAACATCAGGGGGGAAGATAGGGACTGAAAGAGCCAGCTTCAGCATCCTAGTGTAAGCACCCCCGGCCTCCATCCTTGCGACGCACAGTACACCTCGCTTGCCACCTGCTGGACCCTAGTGCCACTGATAAAATGAAGTAATAATACAGTTAAATTAGAGGAAGTGTCCTATCTATCATTTCATTTCCAATGTAGATAAATAAAGTGCTTCTATTTGTTAGTATATGTTTCATGAATGGTGCTAAACCATATGATACAGTGGCGGCTAGGGTAGAACCTGTCAGGCGGTCATGCGAGTAAGACCAAGTATAATAGTAGGCCTTTGGCCCAAACCCCACGTCCAAGTCAATAATAGCCCCACTATCAAAAAGTATATGAAACGCCTATGTAATTAAGGTGTCCGTTAATTATTAACTAATGACTTAATAAATTTTCCAACCAAAAAAAATATAGACCACGTGCATAGCTTTTGTCCTTGGACAGGCTCATTCCCGAAGAGCGCGCGTGTAAGTTTCCTATTATCATGCTCATGGAAATGCTAGAATATATCACATTATAAAGTGGTGCAATTCACACTCACCTACCAGTATGGGACAAAACTTTAGTCCCACTCACACCACACATAGAGCATGGTTAATAGTATAGCCAACATGCGGCTATATAAAGTTGACATATCATCTAGAACGAACCTAATAGCCTGCTAGTACAATAGTTAGTCCCTTTAGTATAATACTACCATTAATAATGGCCCCACCTTTTGTCTCACAAAGTATGTTGGAGCTCGTGCTAGAACCGGCTACAAGTTTACAACCCGCTTCTCTTCTCTCTCCTCTTCTCTCTCCTTCAATAAGCACAAATACTATAGTTAAATCCTTATAGCCTGCTTATGTAACCTAATTGTAGTACTTGCTCTAAAGTTACTCTCCATTGTGTAGTATGAAATGCCGGCGTGCAGCGGGCGGTGCCCTTGGTCGGTGCACCGCTTCAACGGCGGAAGTAGCGAGAGGTCCCGTCGCCCTGACTTGCCATCAATGTGGAGCGACAGGCTCAGCTGGTGCCGGGCGGTAAGCGCACGCGGGAGGGGGAGGGGTTTTTGGTGGGCCAAGAAGGTGAGAAGCCAACTTGGGATCGGTCCGGATGGGGAAATATCATTTGCTCCCATACTCACTAGTTTCATGCATATGACACTAGTCTATGTTACTACCTTCATAGTGCAGAGTAACATAGTACAGTAATGTTATAGATGGTGTCATTTATTAGTTTGTAGACTCATCTTGTCTTGGGAAACGCTATGTTATAGTAACATATTATGTTACCACTTCTCATTAACTACTTGCCACATAAGAAAAATTTTCTTGGAGTGCGCTAAGTTACTCCCACTATAACTAGCCGTACAAATTGTGGGTTATGTATTGGGCGTAGTAAGCAAGCTTCTCACTGTTCTGCGAGTTGACTTGACACATCAAAGTAGTAGTTTTTTTCAAAATGTACATCAAAGTACCAGTGTAGTAATCTCGAAAAAGGGCCGACCATGTCCATGGCTACCATCCCATCCCCTGCTCCATCATTGAGTATGTGCACGATTCACGTGCCATTCAAGAAAAAAAATGCGTATGTTCCATTGAAGAAAAAAATAAAAACAAACAAGCCACTGCGTCATGGTCGAACTTTGATTCGTCCACGCGTGGTTCCCGACCCTCCACTAAGTGAACAACTACCAAACCTATCAAATTATCACATGAGCTGCCTCTTCATCCAGAAATGAGATCCAACATGTACCGGCGCGAGTGTGTTAGGGAATGAGGCACAGAGTATGTGCGTCCATGGGTGCAATTTTTCTCTTCGTGCACATACTCCTTTTTTTGTGGGTGATTCATGCACGTACTTGGCCTACGTTGGTGACCGTTGGTGAGTCTCACTTATCTCTACATCTCAACATGTACATCTACATCTGCATCTCCGTGTACACTACATCTACATCTACCTCTACCTCTACTATAGTACAACAAGTTTTAAACATGAGACCAGCCATTTTCTTGCATGACATGACCAACTAGCCCATATCACTTCTTGCTCCTCGTCTCTCTGTAAGTGCATCCGGTAGGCGATTTTGCTATCGACTGAGGTCGGTTCGCTCACACTCGGTCCCACATGTTATAAATCTAAAAAGAATACTCTGACCAGCGGACCATTGAAAGAAGTATATTTTTCACCCTCAAATGTAAGTTGATGGACAAATAACCCCCTAAAGTCAATTTTGGTATGATTTTTACCCTCAAATCTCTAAAACCGGGTATATCACCACCTCGAGCGGTTTTAGTGTTTACGTGTCGAGTTTAGGCGGTTTTGATTGTTGACTAGGAATTGACTAATTATTTACACTAATGAAGTGGCAACGACGCCATCGGAAACAGCGGATGTCGTCGGAGATGTACCCAATGAACCCCGACCTTCCCTACAAGGAGAGGAGATCATGCGGGTGCCTTTCAAGCTCAGGGGGTCATCAGGCTACCTCGTCGGCTCGTCGCATGCGTATGTCTGGTCCTCCCAGAGACTCTATCATTGTCGCGCAGCTCACGGTGGAGCTCATTTGCAGGTGCGCGCTGCTAGCTAGGAGATATAGTTGATTTAATCGTGCCCTAGTTCAAAATCAATTGTTTCCTTGGCCTAAGCTCTGCCACTACTAGAACAAAACTCCTGCAGAGGAGGTCGATGAGGGGTAGCACCGTGCTACCTACATTGGTCGTTTGATTTATACTACCTAGGGGTAGTATAAAGTTGGGTCATCTATTTTGGAACGGAGGGAGTGGGATAGGATGCTATAAGATTTTTTCCCATGTAATCATGTGTTAATTGGCAATCTAGCATCCACCCAACTTTTTTTCACTTCCTTTGTTTTTCTTGTATCAAATACTCTAGTTTTTTAGGGGAACACTGTGTTAATTCTATGGGATTCAAGTGGACATGCCACTCCAATCCTTTATTTTTCTTTACGAAGAGAGTACTTGTTGCTGCCAGAGCACTGTGTTAATGATGTGCCGCTGCAAGAGCTGCCTATACTAATTAACCATGCTCTAAAAAGGAGGAACAACTTTGGCTATACTAGTAGTAGTACTAGGTTAGTAGGTGACCTTGCGCTTGGCTCTTCTCCTCTTCCAGAAGTTGAACAATAATGATGGTACTACAGTAGTACTTCTGGCAATCTGACACCAAATGAACTACTGCACGTCCACCGCTTGTAAGCAAAAGTTTCTCCTCATGCTACGAGCTACCGCGCACGCGTTGGCGAGGGAGAAGGCGTAGTAAGCAAGCTTCTCGTCATTCTGTGAGTTGTCGCGTGTTGGCAAAAGGATGACCAAAGCTCACATAAAAAAGAGTGGAAGAACATAGATTCCCGACGACCGAGAAGGAGCAAGGAATGTCCTGGTGGAGCGTCTGCACTCATAATAGTATTTTATATTATTCAGCAACCAATCATCTCCATAGTAGAGCGGAAGAGTACGAAACACGACAGCTTAGTGTAGTTACATCATACTAAATGGCTAACCTATGCTATCACCAAATTTCTTAGCCTCTGTGTGACACCTAGCACCAGCTCGTATTGCTTCACGCTCCTCGTCTCAATCAAAGTGCGGCGGGCTGGAATTTTTACCATCTATTGAGGTCGGTTAACTCATCACATGTTAGCGACTCTTGGGTGGGATAGTTTTTTGGTGGGTTTGGGGCAACTTGCTCCAATTTAACCCTCATGTTTGGATACTTTAGGGCTATTTGAGACACAACTAGATCAAACTAACTCTAACCCATGGATCCAAACAGGGCCAAAGTTAGTCTCGGAAAACGCATTAAGCCCTATATACATGGACAGACGGAGTACATGATACTAGCAAACGCTCACCATTAGTAGTAGTTCATTGGTTGGTTTCGATTTTTGATTCAGTTGCTGTGCTGCTACCGTCCAATATTCGCGTGTGGTTGTTCCTAGAATGAAAAAAGGAGGTACGTAGTACTTACTGTGGGAAATATGAAGTGATGGTTGCTTCACCCGAGCAACTTACTATTCTAGGAATATGGGAGTACCAGCGGATTGAACGAATAGAGAAATGATGGTTGCTTTGTCTGAGAAACTCACCGTGGCGAAGGTGGGGCTCTATGATTTGACTGCTCACTAGTCATTACTATTGCGGTGCAATGACCGGGGTGAATCTTTCCCTGAAGTTGTGCACTCAATATTGCTGCATCGCAGGTGGAGCCGGATGAAGGATGTCCCATATGTCGGCAAAACGAAGTCGAATTGTTTCTCGCATTGCTATCAATCCTTCGGGATTTGTTTATATGTAGGCATAATTTTAATGAAATTGTACTATGATGCTATGAAGGTCTCAACTTTGGTTCCCGCAGGGAAAAAGGTTTCAACTTAGGATTCATGTGTCCTCTTGCCTCAAGATTATCTCGTTACAACATTCCATCAAATACAAATGAAACTACAATGGATGCTAATGGATCTCAATGGTTCGCAGATCAACTCTAATATTCACATCACAACAGAAGACAAAGTTGTGAGAAGGTGTACAAATAAAGAAAATTATATAATTGATCGATGTTGTTCGTAGGCATGGCTCCATTTCCTGGGCACAGTGTTCATCGGTTGGCAGCTAATTTCACTCAGCCCTGTAGCCAAAAAGAGGTGTATGGAGGACATCAATATCAGATTATTTTGTGCAGCTCCACTAAAATCGAGCTGACCATCCCTGTTTGCAATGATATCCAGTCAGTGTGATTACAATAATAGTGGAACCAGATGATGAAACATAACACACAGAAATAGAAGCCGATCACCTCTGCGATCTCTCTTTAGGAATAACTACTTGTTGGAGAAGATTAGGCACGGAGTTGGATGAGGAGGATAGGAAAACCAATCTCCCTTTCTGCTGTTCCACAGAAATGTAAAAACGTTGCCTGTGTGACATTTTGCCAGAACTGCACAAAACACTCTTAAGAAAAAAGTGATTTGTGCAGTTCACCAAAAGGTCGCAATAGCAACGAGGTGAAATGGACAGCCCTGTTTGCAAAAGGAGGTAGAAAGGAAACAATTACTGTCCAATAACACGAGTTGAACACACATACGCTCACAAAAAGAAGCATATTCCATGTAATAAGGGAAAGATAGCAGCATGGTGGTTTATCAAAAATGCTTTGAGGACAAGATTGCAAGATGGAAAGTACGCCGGCCAAGATACGTTTTAACCAAACAAATAAAGAAGATCCACATGTAGCAATGTGGGAAGATGGGCAGTGGAGCAAGGCCGGAGGAAGCTATACCTGAGGATCGTCGGGATGAAACTAGGAAGGCGCCGACGGCCGGGATCTGCCCATACTGCGGCAGCGAGCAAGCGGCGAAAGCCCTACCGCGCCGGAGCTTGGTCAGAGAGAACGGCGGGTACCGTAGATCGGGACGTGCTGCTTCAACGCCGGCGAACGGAGAAACGATGCACATCCTCCCTTTCCGCGGGGGGATAGGATACAGCCAGATCACTGAACAATGGTGAGAGAGAGAGAGAGGCCACCGCCGCCTTGTGTGAGATGGTGTGAAAAGAGAAAAACCCCGGCAGGCAGGCTCTGTTGTATATACTGCAACGGATTTTTCCATTTTCCCCACGACAATCGTTTTATATTTTTGTACATGCCATTGAGGATTATATAACTTTATTGAATAGTAACGCGTCAAGTTGAACTTTGTTCCGTCTACGCGTGGTACACGACCCTCCTTCAAGTAAACAACCGTTGCATGCATCAAATTATCACGTGGGCTGCCTTTTCATACAGAAATGAACTCCACCGTGTACCCGCGCAGCTGTGGCTGGGAGCGAGACGTGAGTACGTGTGTCCTGCATGCACCTCTTCTTTAGGTGCAGGTACGTACGTGGGTGCGTGTGAGAGAGATGGTTTGTGCAAAACAGAGGCAATGTGTCGATGATATCTCAAACAAAAAAAGTAACATATGCAATGTGTGTTAAACAGAGTCATGTATATATCATATATAGAGGGAGCGATCCACGAGAAGAGAGTGGAGGGATCATCGGCATGAGATATTGATAGGTCAAAAACAGGGATGAAGTGGGTGGCTGCGCGATCGATAAAGAGTGCCATCGAATTTGTGTTTGCCCACGTTAAAGATATAGGGCGTCTGGCCTACTGGAATTTGAGAGGGCAGAGGTGCAGTTTTTCTCTGTGACTACCGGTGTGTGTGGGGGGGGGGTGGGGGGAGGGGGCAGAGACCTAACTATAGAGAGGTAGGTTGACTAGTATATGTGTGGAGAAGGACGGAGACCTAGCTATGTATTGAGGGAGATCTATCGGCATTCATGCATTTGTGTAACAGAGGAATAAGGTTGGGAGAAAGACAAAGGTAGAGTGTCAGAGGGTTGGTGGTGCAGTGGCGTCTCAAAATGGTGGGAGAGGCCTGCTAGACAAATGGAGGGTACGAGTGCAATATCAATAAGAGAGGGTCGGGGATGTCTGTCTGTCTATGCACATGCGTGCATAGACAGGTCGGGAGGTATGCAAGGATGATGAGGGTAGACGATATGGTTGTGGTAAGCATACATGACTACATAGAAAGATCAACCATCGTGTGTCTGAGAAAGGGAGAGACGTAACTAGTGAGGTAAGTCTATCGGTGCGTGGGGAAAAATAATTATAGTCGACCTAGCTATATGTAGGGAGATCGGTACGTATACATGCATGCATGTGTTAGAAGCAAATAAGGTCCGGAGAGCCAGACAGTGGGAGAGGGGTGCAGCTAGGAGGTGGTGCGAGAGGCCTACTATGTCCAGGGGGAGGAGTGTGCGAGTATGAGGTCGATGAAAAGAGGGGCGGGAGTGTGCACCTGCGTGGAACCGTATTGGACATAGGGGGCATAGACGGTGAGAAGAGAAGAGGGGAAGTATGTGTTTGTGGTAGGCACACTTCGCTAGAGAGGTATATCGACTGGTGTGTGTCGGAAAGGAGCCGGGGGGCTTACACACACCGCGGGTGAACGACCTAAAGATAAATAATGAACATGTGCAATGGAGGGGACACTGAGGGAAGGTGAGAGGGGGGGTGGGTGTGTGCATGCACAATAGAAAGTTAGCACTAGCTAGCTACAAAGATAAGAGGATCGTGAAGGTGTAAATGTCAGGACCCCGATTCCGAGTCACATTGATCTAGCCGGTAACACCTCATATCACTTTGCGGCCTCACGCACGGTATTCCCACGGGTGTCGCCTTACCATGGCCCGGGACCGTTTGCGCCTTTTGGCTCACGTATATGACAGTGTCGCTAGCATCCATATGACAGAGAACCCGGGCCGACATGGCTAGTCGTGAACCCAAAGAGGCACTAACCTATGAGGACAGGCATACATGAATCACATCGAGCATGTCGGTCAGCAGCGTGTGAATCCGGGCTGTAGCACTGGGCAAACATGACTCCGGGAACCCGGGCTGTAGCAGGCTAGGCAGGACTCCGGATGTCACCGCGTGACATTTCTCTGAAGGACAGACATAGGAACGAAGTGAAACACATGCCGGCCAGTCAAGTGTCCTGAGCAGTAGTGCTGGGCTAACAGGACTCAGGTGAACTGGGCTGTAGAGGACTACTGTGGCTCATGGAAGCACTAGACTACATTTCCCCATAAGAGAGTCTGCCAAGGATAAACAACTAGATTGTCAGATCCCACACATACCAAGCATTTCAATCATACACACAATATGCTCGATATGTGCAAATACAACATGGCATCACAACATAACTCTACGACTCAAGTATTTATTCATTAGGATCCGAGGAGTGAGATACTACAAACATGGGTCTCATGACCCAACAATCATAGCATACAAATCAAAGCACATGCGGAAGCTTAACATGTCTAAGTACAGACATCTACAAATGAAAAAGGCTAAGAAGCTGACTATCTACCAGATCCTACCGAGGGCACAAGATCGTAGCTGAGGTATCAAGCTAAACGTCGGAGTCCATGTGGAACTACTAGCGGGACTGAAGTCTCTCTTCAAAACATAAATTAAGCAAACATGAGTACAAATGTACCCAGCAAGACTTACATCAAAACTATCTACATATGCATCGGTATCAATAAAGGGGGTGGTGGAGTTTAACTGCAGCAAGCCAGCTTTGACTCAGTGGCTAACCTGAACTATGACTGCAAAAAACTCTTTTGAGGTGGCGCACACGAGTCCACATATTCACCATTCAATACACCACTATGGATCCGCTCACGTCTCCCTACGAGAAGGCCATCCATAGCACTCACACTTATCTTGCGAGTTTTAGAGTATCCACTTTTCACTTGTCTATGAACGGTTATAGGAAACCTAGAAGTCCATTACCGCGCACACGGCTATTCGAATAGATGATGTTAACCCTGCAGGGGTGTACTTCTTCACACACGCTCTCACCACTTACCGCCATTTACACGACATGTACTCGGCAACCTTCAAGTGGAAGCCCAACGAGGGTGTCGGCCATGGCCTACCTAAACACTCGTCTCTAGTCCAGGTTTATCGCCTATCCAGGTTCCATCCACAGGGAGTCCGGCCGAGGTTTCCACATACGTCCCCGAATGATGTGAACAGGGTTCCCGAGACACCAAACGGGCGCCCGGTACACCGTGCCACGGTGTATCTACCATATCATAGCCCACCCCTAGGGTCAGCGCTACGCACGACCGCCAACACATAACCTACAAACACCAGAAACTAGTTGCAACTCCTGGACAGAGTACTAGGGTGATTAAGAAGCCGATAGGGTCCATTGGTTTCGGGCCCAATGCGTGGTAGTAACTGTTTCATGGATCACAAACATAGAACTCGGTTCCTGAGGATGGCTTCAATGAGACAACCCACCATGTACTCCTACATGGCCTCTCACCGCTACCTTTACCAAATCATGTTCACACACTTAGCTCTCAATAGTAGGACATGTTTACACACCTCCTATTCATCCCCGATGAATCAGACTTGACTCAACTCTAAGCAGTAGCAGGCATGACAAACAAACATGAATGAGTAGGCACATCAGGGCTCAAACAACTCCTACTCATGCTAGTGGGTTTCATCTATTAACTGTGGAAATGACAGGTCATGCAGAGGAAAAGGGTTCAACTACCGCAGCATGTAACAGTTGAATCGTTGTTGTCCTAATGCAGTAAAAGAGAGCAGGAGCGAGAGAGTGGGATTATATCGGAATGAACAAGGGGGTTTTGCTTGCCTGGCACTTCTGAAGATATCATTGGGTCTTCATCAGTGTCAACGATCACAGCGTCGGTACAACGTCTATCGAGAGGGGACAACCATCGGCAATAGAGAAGAACACAATCAATGTATATGCGACAATATGATGTATGATGATGACATGGCAATATGCTGTGATTTGAGCTAATGCATCTAGTTATGATTTAAATGAAGTTGGTTTGAATACAAGATTCAAATTCCAACTCCATATATGATTATTTAAATGCCCTTTATTTGTTTTGTCCAAAATAGAGGACAAACATTTTTCAAACATGCATGAAAATGGTATAGATGGATTTCTTGAATTTTTCTGATAATGTTTCATATATAAATTATCTTATTTGGAGTTACGGTTGAATTTCTATGATTTTTCGAAGTTTAGGGGATTTTCTGAAAAAAATCATTTAGATTTATTTAAAATACAGAAAAGCATTACTGCGTCAGCCTTGCATCATGCTGACGTCATCTGGTCAACAGACGCGGTCCAGGTCAAACCTGACCAGTGGGACCCACTGGCTAGTAGTTAGTTAACTAACTAAAGTTAGTTAGTGTTAAACTAATACTAATCCTAGTTTAATTAGTGGCCTGGGGCCCACACGTCAGTGACCCGGGGAGTCAAACTGGCCCCACCCAGTCAACGGTCAGCAGGATCAAACCCGCTGGCGACTCAACGCCGGCGAGGCCCGAGACGGTGGCGCGGCTCAAAAAACGCCCACAGGGCACGGGCGAGGCCGTTCTTGGGCTCGTTGGAGAGCTCTTGCAGGCGCGCATCTGGTGGGTTGGAGGCCAGGTCTATCGTGGCCGGAGCCAACGACGGCGAGCTCCAAGGCGGCGGGTGGAGTTCGGCCATGTGCGGGGTTTGGGCTACGGCGTGCAATCGCGGGAACTGAGGCGCTAGCGAGGCACTACGCGATGCGGCAAGCATGTTGGGTAGCACAGGATGACCAAATGGTCGCCGGAGCGACGCCGGCGACAAGCTCGAGCGGAGACGAGCTTCAGCCATGGTGGAACTATGGCCTAGCGGGTGCAAACGCGTGGGAAAGAAGAGGGAAAAGCGGCGGAGCTCACAGGGAGGTCGATGAGTAGATCAGTGGCCTCGGGGGCGACCGGAGCAAGCCGAATCGATGAACCGCGTCCGGCGGGTGTCGAGGTTGAAGACGACCCGATGGCGGCGATGCAGGGCATCTGCTGAAGCGTATCTCGGTGGGGAGGGCGAGGGCGTCGCAGCGAAGCTTCTGGACATGTCAGAGAGGCGAGGGGGAGGCGATGGCCGCGGTGGTGCACGTCGGCGGCGGCGGGTGCGTTCGGGGACAGAGCAGAGAAGGGGGAGGAAGCCGTGGGAGAGTGAGAAAAGTGAGAGGGGGACGAGGGAGAGTGTGTGGCACTCGTATACGGTGTCCTGGGTGTCGGTAGAAGCAGGAGGTGGCCGGCATGTGGCTGCGGGCGCCGGGCACGCGCCTCTCGTCCTCCTGGCGAGAGGAGGGGGATGACTGGCAGCAGCCAGTGGGCTGGGCCGAGCTGGGCCAGGCCAGGGCGACAGGTAAGCTCTAACTCTCTCTCTCTCTCTCTTCTGTTTTCTTTTTCTATTTTCTGCAAATGTTTTGGCTTTAAAATAAAATGCCAGAGCATTTTCAAAAATCATGAGCTTGCTTGTGGGCACTGTTTGGAATATTTCCAACAGTAACCATTTTAGCTCATGAGTATTTCTACATTTAAAATATTTATAAAATTTAAATGTCCAATTCAAATACATTATGGGTTAATTCAAAAATCCAGGAATGGCCTATAAATATGTTCATCATTTTTGTCAGAGTTTTTCACCTTTATCAAAAATCATGAACATTTCCAGAGGGCATTTTGGATTCACTGAAAATATTTTTAAGTTGAACCTATTTGATTTGGTTTTGGTGCTAGGGTTTGAACATCCCCCATTTCAACTTTTCAAGAATTAAACATGATCCTATGATGATCAAGAAAGGTCAAGCAAAGGCTAAGCCAGGGCTGTGACAGTAAAAGACAAACAGAGATCATAATTCATTATAAAAAATGGATACGGATACTTGAAGAAGGTATCATAATGTAGAACATTGATTATAATTTGGGCTAATGTGTGGCTTTTGCAGCCCAGGGCTAAATACTTGTCATAATGTAGGGGGCGGGGTACTATACTTTGTGTGATAAACACGGTGTATGTATGGAACATGGTTTAGATTATGAATATCTAGTTAGTACATCAAATGTACTATTATTTGGAATCAACATCAAGTATATTCAAAAAATAGAATTCGAGTTCAAATAGTACACATAGTTCATATCTATCTCTATAGTAATCATGTGGTCTATTGTTAAGGTAATACACGAATGATGGTTGAAGTTGGCAACAATCATGATTGTAGATTCTTATTCAAACAGAGAAACGAATTCAAATTTAGTTCGAATTGCAGCGGTAGTATAGACATTTAGAATGCACTAAAGTGTTGGTATGAGTAGGTTATATGCATTATACAGCCAACAAAAAAATTTAATTGGACATAACATGGATTCATAGCTTTGAATAGCATTTGTATAGTAAAACGGGACAAGACTCTCTCTTTGTGTGTTTTGAATAGTTTTATTTTTTTTCATTTTTTCGTTGAGGGAAGTGTGAATTGATTTGGTACGTACAAGTACAATAGTACACATTAGGCATGTCCCTAAAATTCAACCCGCGCCTTGTTATATCCCGAAAATTCAGCCCTCCTTTAGTTCATAGGGTAGGAAAATCGTAGGAATAGGAAAGTCATAGGAAATGAGATGACATGTATCTCAAATCCTATGAGTAGGAATAGGAAAGGAGATGCCCTTTGATTCACATCATAGGATTTTTTTTCATTGAGTATTGGCTGATGTTTATTTTCCTATGTAATGTGAAGGATGTGAAGAATTCCTCCATAGGAATAGGATTCCATTCCAACAAACCAAAGGGCTCTAAAGGAATTTTTCCTATAGAAATCCTATCTTATGAAATTCCTACAAGATTCCTCTAAACCAAAGGAGGCCTCGGATATTGTGCTCCCAAAACTCGCGCATTCAAAACCAGCGCCTTGCTATTCCAAAATTACAATGCGCGCGAAAAGTCCCTCCAGCTGCCAAATCCTGACACATGAAATCCCCCTTCTAACCCTGAGCCGAAAGGGCCGCTAGTTCAAATCGGTGGGGGTACTTTTGTAACAGACCCTACATTTTGGACACGCGCATTCCTAAGTCATGGTTCCCCCTCCCATCGCCTCCTTTTCGCCATTCAAAATCCCAAGCCGCCATAACCTATCCGCTCCAGCCACGAAACCCCACCCTCCTCCGTCCGCCACGTCACCGCTGCCCAGCCGGAGCCTCTTCTCTGGTGATGTCGTCCACCACAATAGCTCAACGTCCCTCATCCACCTCCCTGGATGAGGATCTGTCATCCATGATAGAGGCTAAGGTGTCCTGTCTTTCGATGAGATGGTGGCTATCATTTTAGAGGAAGTCGACTTTGATGATCTGACTACGAACGTGTGAGGACGTCGCGCCTTAGCAATCGCTAAACCAACTCCGAGGGGTTATTGACCACGCCGGGGCACGATCAACCTGACCATGAGGGCATGTTTCCTGCGAGCAAACGAAGAACAAGCAAGAAACTGAGATTGCAATCTGGATATTGCGAATATAAGATGAAAGCTTTATTTATCAAGGTGGGGTTCTGTGACGTCTTGGTCTGGTCGCTGGACACAAACGAAGTACGCGAAGTTGCAGCTATGGCAAACTTTTAATCTAAACAAAACCCAAAGTCTAAACGATGCCCTAAGGGCTGTATATATGGAGGAAGAGGGGGGGAATTTCATGGCCCTTGGAGGAGGGGTCCGAAACCAACCCTAACTCCTGTTTCCCCACACATATGGATTCTAAAAACAGCCTATACTTATGTATTTCGAAAATACATGGGCATGGCCCAATAATAAGGTGACGCAGCACCTGAAATAGCCTCTGGACAAAGTTTATGAAGTGGCATCCTGCATATTTCGTCCAAGGCTTCATGCACTCCTTATGGTGGTTTAAAGTCCTGAAATCATCACTTGTAACTCCGTTCTAGATCCCCTTGTGCATGCCATCATCTCCATGCTTGAACTTGCTCCAAGGTTCATCTTTCTTGTCTAAGCTAGGCCCTTCATTTGTAAGCAAAACAAATGTATCCAATTTAGGCAGCATCATATTCTCATGAACATTAGAATCGTTACCAAGAAACGAAAGTACGTGATAATTCAATTGGCATGCGCGAGCTCTAGTAATTGGTCCAGTATGTATAGTAGCAGGGGCTATGGGTGTAACAATGGTATTGATGTCCTCATCATCCTCCCCTTCTTGAAATGAAGTTGTCCTCGACAGAAGCTCATCTTTCTCACCCAAATAAGGCTTCAAATCTGCAATGTTAAAAGTGGGACTAACCCAAAAATCTGCAGGAAGCTCAAGTTTATATGCATTATCATTTATTTTCTCTAACACCTTAAAAGGACCATCAGCACGTGGCATTAGCTTTGATTTGCGCAAATTAGGAAATCTATCCTTACGCAAATGTAACCAAACAAGATCTCCAGGTGAAAACACAACATGTTTTCTACCCTTATCTCCAGCAAGTTTATATTTAGCATTGATACGCTCAATGTATTCCTTTGTTAACTCATGCATTTTTAAAATCAAATAAGCACGTTCTTTATCATCAAAATTAACCTTCTCCGAAGATGGAAGAGGCAACAAATCAATAGGTGCACGAGGTAGGAAACCATACACAATTTCAAAAGGGCACATCTTAGTAGTAGAATGCAATGAACGATTATAAGAAAATTCAATATGAGGCAAGCATCCTTCCCACATTTTCTTATTATTCTTCAAAACAACCCTAAGCATACTAGACAATGTTCTATAGACTACTTCAGTTTGTCCATCAGTTTGGGGGTGACAAGTAGTACTAAAAAGCAGTTTAGTCCCAACTTAGCCCATAAACATCTCCAAAAGTGGCTAAGAAATTTAGTATCACAATCTGAAACAATAGTATTTGGCACACCATGCAAGCAAATAATTTCACGAAAGAACAAATCAGCAACATTAACAACATCATCGCTTTTATGACATGGTATAAAGTGTGCCATTTTCGAAAATCTATCCACGACAACAAATATGCTATCCCTCCCCTTCTTTGTTCGATGTAAATCTAAAACAAAGTCCATAGATATATCCTCCCAAGGAACACTAGGTACAGGCAAAGGCATATATAAACCATAAGGATTGAGTCGTGACTTAGCTTTTTGACATGTAGTGCAGCAAGCAACAAAATGCTCAACATCCCGTCTCATCTTTGGCCAAAACAAATGTGTAGCAAGTATATCCTCCGTCTTCTTCATGCCAAAGTGTCCCATTAGTCCTCCTCCATGTGCCTCCTGCAACAACAAAAGACGAACGGAGCCAGCTGGAATGCATAGCTTGTTAGCATGAAACACAAATCCATCGTTAAAAACGAACTTGTTCCAAGTTCTCCCTTCCTTACAATTCTGCAATACATCTTTAAATTCACCATCATGCACATATTGATCTTTGATGGTCTCCAAACCAAATATTTTAAAGTCAAGTTGTGAAAGCATAGTATAATGATGAGACAATGCATCGGCAATAACGTTTTCTTTACCCTTCTTGTGTTTAATGACATAAGGGAAAGTCTCAATGAATTCAACCCATTTAGCATGTCTACGGTTCAGTTTTGCTTGACTTTTAATGTGTTTCAATGATTCATGATCAAAATGTATAACAAATTCCTTGGGCCATAAATAATGTTGCCATGTTTCTAAGGTCCGAACAAGAACATATAATTCTTTATCATAAGTAGAATAGTTCAGACTAGGCCCACTCAATTTTTCAGAAAATTATGCAACAGGTTTGCCATCTTGTAATAACACACCTCCTAATCTAATTCCACTAGCATCACATTCAAGCTCAAAAGTCTTATTAAAATCAAGAAGTTGGAGTAAATGAGCATGTGTCAACTTATCTTTCAATACCATGAAGGCTTCTTCCTGTGCGGTACCCCAAACAAAAGGCACATCCTTCTTTGTAAGCTCGTTGAGAGGTGCGGAAATGGTGCTGAAATCTCTCACAAAACGCCTATAGAAACCAGCAAGGCCCAGGAAACTCCTCACTTGTGTGACCGTTTTGGGCTGCGGACAACTCTCAATAGCTTCAATCTTGGCTTTATCAACTTCAATTCCCTGTGGAGTAACAACATAGCCAGGAAAAGATACTCGGTCGGTGCAAAAGGTGCACTTTCCAAGGTTACCAAACAAACATGCATCACGTAGAGCAATAAAAACAACACGTAAATGTTCCAAATGTTCCTCCAAAGATTTGCTATAAATCAATATGTCATCAAAGTAAACTACCACAAATCGTCCAACGAAAGCACGTAAAACTTCGTTCATTAACCTCATGAAAGTACTAGGTGCATTAGTTAACCCAAAACGCATGACTAACCACTCATATAATCCAAACTTAGTTTTAAATGTTGTTTTCCATTCATCTCCCAATTTGATGGTATCCACTACGCAAATCAACTTTGGAGAATATTCTAGAGCCACTCAATTCATCAAGCATATCATCTAGCCTAGGAATAGGATGACGATAACAAATAGTAATATTATTAATGCCTCTACAATCAACGCACATACGCGACGTACCATCCTTTTTCTGCACTAAAATGATAGGAACAGCACAAGGACTAAGGGATTCGCGTATATAACCTTTGTTGAGCAGTTCTTATACTTGACGCATAATCTCCTTCGTCTCCTCTGGATTGGTACGGTATGGTGCACGGTCGGGTAATGATGCACCGGGAATTAAGTCAATTTGATGCTCAATCCCTCGAATAGGTGGTAATCCCGGTGGCACGTCTTGTGGAAAGACGTCAGCGAACTCCTGCAAAATGTTAGTGACAGCAGGAGGCAAAGAGGAAGGTATGTCCTCGAATGAAAATAATGCCTCATTGCACACAAAAGCATAGCAAACAGATTTGCTAAAATCTAGATCTTCAATATTAGATTTGGTGGCAAGAAACATGCACTTTTCAATTTAATTTCAGAAGCAACACTAGATGGTTTATTATTAGGCTTCATTTGTTGCTCAAATTCTTTTGCCACAATCTAATTTTCACTCTTTATTTTTCTCCTGTTTTGTTTTATTAGCTCTATTAATATCATCTTTCAAATTGGAATCGGGAGTCATAGGAAGCAAAGTAATATGGCAATCCTTATGAAAAAGAGTATACTGATTATTTCGACCATGGTGTATAGAATTTTTATCAAATTGCAATGGTCTACCAAGTAATAAGGAACATGGTTGCATGGGTACCACATCACAGTCAACATAATCAGCAAATGCTGAGATACTAAAATGCACACGAACAGTACGTGTTACCTTAACCTTGCCGCTGTTGTTGAACCATTGGATGTAGTAAGGATGTGGATGTGGTTGTGTGGTGAGAGAGAGCTTCTCCACCATCTCCATGCTAGCCAAGTTGTTGCAGCTCCCTCCATCTATGATGACGCGAGCAGGACGTTCCTTCACAACTCCCTTTGTATGGAACAAATTATGCCTCTGATTTTGCTCAGCTTGTGTAACCTGCACACTCAAAACACGTTGAGCAACTAAACATTCATACATGTCAGCATCTTCAGGATCCATGTATTGCATCTCATGATCAGAATCATCTCCACCGTGGTCTTCATGTGTAATAAGAGCCAAGGTCTCCTCATCATAGTCACTAGCGGACTCATACCCACCATCCTCAGTAGCAATCATCACACATTGAGATTTGCATTCTCTCGCAAAATGTCCTCTAACCTTACAACGACGACAAATAATATCACTTGTGTGCCCTGTTGATGCCATGGAAGAAGAAGAGCTCTGCGCAGGCCCGGCAGGTGTGCTCCTAGCAGATAGTGGTGGTTGTACCTGCTTTCTTGTATCACGGCTGGAGGCGGCACTTGATGGAGGTGTTGGAGCAATGGAAGTAGAGGATGCACGGGGTGTCCATGATGAAGATCGACCTGCAGAAAAGTTAGTTCGCGCCAATGCCTGTCGATCCTGCACTTCACGTTCAGCTTTACAAGCAAGATGGAATAAACGAGTGATATTAGTATACTCCTTATACTCTAGAATGGTCTGAATCTCTTTATTTAATCCACCCATAAAACGTGCAAGCATAGCTTCATTCTCCTCAACAATACCACATCAAATCATGCCAGTTTGACATTCCTGATAATATTCTTCTACATAATTTTTTCCTTGTCTTAACGCTGCAATTTTTGAAGTAATTCACATTGATAATATGGTGGAACCCAACGAGTACGCATAGTAGTTTTCAAAGAAGCCCAAGTAACTGGAATAGGATATAATCTACAATGTTCAGACCACCAAATACATGCAAAGCTAGTGAAAGCATAAACAGCAGCAGGAACACGTCTCCTCAGGATATTGTAAACATGTAAATCGGTGTTCAGTTTCTAACTCCCAAGTAAGATATATATCAGGAACATATCTACCCTCAAATGGTGGAATGTTCAATTTTAGTTTAGGGAGATGGTCATGATCACGTACCTGAGGTGGTTGTGCAGCCCTACCATTGCAATGATATGCATGAGGACGACTTGGTGGCGGTGGTGCTGATGGTTGCACGTAGTTCTGATTTTGATCAACCTCATCCTCGTAATGGTCCTCCACCTCTGTAGTACTAGCAGGAGCTACAGAAGCATCAACAGCGGCACCAGAATTTTGACCAGGCTCAAGGGGAATGCGTAGTGCCCGTCCCACTTGATTTGGAAGGCGATGTTGTTTTTGTAGAGGTGCGTTAGGTGCAGCCGGTGGTGGTGGTGGAAGACGCGTGAGCAATTCATTATACTTGTTATCGAGCTTTGTTTCGAACGTCTTCTCCATGCCATCTATCTTCTCCATGGCCTCTTCAAATCTGTTTAGCACATCTTGCACCTGTCCACTCATCATTTGTTGAAATTTATCATGTAGCACTTTGTTTGTCATGTTCTCCCAATCTGTCTCATCGGCTTGTCATCCTGCCATGGTTAGAAGCAATAGAAACACACAAGAATATGATCCTACAGACTACTAGGAAGTGGTGGTATTAGTGTATCACAAATCCGGCAAGCGAATCTCAAAATCTTACCAGTTCTTACCCAACAGCAGGTGGTGATCGGCTACCGTCATAGTCAAAACTCTCAAAGCTTGGATAGTGCGATTACCAGGAAGAGTCAAACACATGACATAGATGTATGTGGAGCTAGGAAGGCTTATAATATGGTAGCAAAAAGGGTCAGCAATAATCAATTCAGAAATGCAAAGTTGAATAAACGCTCAACGGCGGTACTGTGCTGGTCCTAGGCTAGACCATGCTAGAGACGCGAGCCTAGAACACTAACAAAATCACGGTGCTGCATGTAAACAAGGGAGGAGCACTCTCTGAATTTTTTTTCTTTTTTTTGCACTTTTTTTCCTCTTGTTTTTGCTCCCTAACAATTTTTTTTGAAGAAGTCTACAAATGGTCTTACAACTGCCTAGCCAGAATTTTCCAGACTTAGTTTTTTTAGTTTGGAACTATTTTTCTTCTGCGGATGGCTCGAAAGTTGGGGAGTCCTACTCTGTCATGACTCAGAGTATCGCGTGATCTGGAAATAGAAAACAAAGCAACAATTACAGGACTCGGACTAGGACTGGTGCCGGAGATGAATCTAGTGGAATCGCGGACTGGTGGCGGTGATGAATCTGGTGGAAATTGGACTGGTGGCGGATATATGTTGCGGTTGGACTCAGATTGGCGTGATGGCGGCGGATATGTGGTGGCGTATATGTACTCAGATTGGCGGTGAATATGTGGTGGTGGTATATGGCAGCGGCGATGAACTTGGTGCGGTGGTGGTATATGGCAGCAGCGACGATGATGATGCGGTGGTGATATATATACAGCGGCGACGTGACAACCTGTGAACAGAACTCGAAACTCTAAAGGACTAGACGCTAATACCAGCAACTTAACACGATGATGCAACCGCAAATTCAACAAAGCAAATATAGAAAAGATTAAGCAAAAGCTCGGATTGGTTCGGGTAGGATGAACTAACCCTAATAATTTTTTTTGTCTTTTTCGTGGACTATAGGTACGAAGAATAGACTCAATCTAAACTATGAAAAATTGTAAAATCTCACCAAGCAACATGGAAATCTCATACCACTTGATAGAGGCAAAGGTGTCTCGTCTTTCGATGAGATGGTGGCTATCATTTTAGAGGAAGTCAACTTTGACGATCCGACTACGTACGTGCGAGGACGTCGCGCCATAGCAATCGCTAAACCAACTGCGAGGGGTTATTGACCACGTCGGAGCATGATCAACCTGACCACGAGGGCCTGTTTCCTGCGAGCAAACAAAGAACAAGCAAGAAACTGAGATTGCAATCTGGATATTGCGAATATAAGATGAAAGCTTTATTGACCAAGGTGGGGTTCTGTGACGTCTTGGTCTGGTTGCTGGACACAAACGAAGTACGCGAATTTGTAGCTATGGTGAACTTTTAATCTAAGCAAAACCCAAAGTCTAAACGATTCCCTAAGGGCCGTATATATGGAGGAAGAGGGGGGAATTTCGTGGCCCTTGGAGGAGGGGTCCGAAACCAACCCTAACTCCTGTTTCCCCACACATACGGACTCTAAAACAGCCTATACTTAAGTATTTCGAAAATACATGGGCCTGGCCCAATAATAAGGTGACACAGCACCTAAAATAGCCTCTGGACGAAGTTTATGAAGTGGCATCTTGTATATTTCGTCCAAGGCTTCATGCACCCCTTGGCTTGAAAGTCCTGAAATCATCACTTGTAACTCCGTTCTTGATCCCCTTGCGCATGCCATCATCTCCATGCTTGAACTTGCTCCAAGGTTCATCTTTCTTGTCCAAGCTAGGCCCTTCATTTGTAAGAAAAACAAATGTATCCAATTTAGGCAGCAGCATATTCTCGTGAACATTAGAATCGTTACCAAGAAACGAAAGTACCTGATAATTCAATTGGCGTGCGCGAGCTCTAGAAATTGGTCCAGTATGTATAGCAGCAGGGGCTGTGGGTGTAACAATGGTATTGATGTCCTCATCAGTCCATCTCGTCATCTCGCCAGTTCAACCGCCCCGTCCTCCACCTCCAAGGAGCTGCTCCGACGATCGCCTCATCTATCACAGTTGCTCCATCCCCACAGCACTGCCCTAACCTGCTCCACCAAAACCACATCATCCTCACCGACTATTCGGATGAAGCCGAGGCCGACTCGGCGCCACGAAAGAGGTTGTACACTCATCGCATCGCACCTTCTCCTTAACTCAGCCTCCCGGCGCCGACGCTGCTCCATCCCGCACCCCCATGGTGCAGCTACCTCGAAGTCTGCGCCGTGGGTGACATCTCCATGGCGGCTCTCCCCCAGTGTGAGGCCCCTTTGGCGGTGGCATCCATACCAGCCGGATCTGCTGCAGCTTCTGCTCCGGCACTCGCTGACTCGCTCGCACTGCTGATGCTACTCCAGCTCTCGCTCGCTGGCTCGTGCAGCTACTGCTACTCCAGCTCTCGCTCGCTCGCTTGTGCTGCTGCTGCTGTCCCCCTCGCTCATGCTGCTGCTCTGCTCCGATTTAGCTACACTTCAGTCGACTGAATCGTATTTTGGGTTAGTCAATTTTTAGGGGTGGGGGGGAGCTCGCCGGAGTTAAGAAAGAACCAACCGTAGTAGGGAGCGGGTCTCGCCAGAGTTAAGGAAGAACCACCCACAGCGGGGAGGGGGCTCGCTGGAGAGGTACCCCACTATCTATCTTAGGGTTCAGGGTGGGGGCGGTGGTCGCTGGCGGTGGGGGCGCGGTGGCGTGGGAATCCCTGGAGAAAAAGCTCGGCGCGGGGGAGGGGGGCTAGAGGGCTGGCCGGGGCAGCGGCGGACTGACGGTGGGGAGTGGTTTCGGGGCGGCGAGGTGGTGCGGGAGCACCGCCGGCCGCGTGTGGCTGGGGCCGGCGGTTCAGCCGGTGGTGGCTGGCGGCTTAGGGGATGCAGGTTGAACATGAACCGCAGGCCCTCCCTAAACTACATGTGAAGTGCCTCTCTACTACCATTGCGTTCAGTTTCGACAGTAACATTCAGATTCCACAGTAATTTTCAGTTTCGACGGTTAAGTTCAGAGTCAACAGTTTTTACCTCATCTGTTGTAGTCCGGTGGATTTTGGTGATGTAATTTTTACATCATTCAATTTTTGGTAATGTATTTTACATCATCTAATGGAGATGTTATTAGAATCCCACTTGAGATTAACGATTTCTATCTTGTGCTGCTTCAGCCTCGACGTCTTATGGCTCGCCGGAGCTACTCCAATGACGGAACTATCCGTCACAACATAGCAGTGCCCAAGACGTCGTCTACAGATTCCTCAGATCTTCCTCCACATCTCTAACAGCCACCTCTGCCTCAACATCTTCAACGACCAACCCAATGATACTGAGGTCGACACGGCTACGGCAAAGAGGTTACACTTGTCGCATCACTTATTACTCTACATTCATGTCGATCCATTAGGGCTATTTTAGTTCAACGGAAAAACATAGCGATAGGAAATTTTCCTATGTCACTCTACTATTCAATTATTCGTTCATTTTGTTAAATTGAATGGAGCAAAACATCCACCTAGACCTACTTTTCAAAATCCTATGCATGAAAACAACACCAAGTGCATTAGTGGCAGAATAACATTCTAACTGTACATGCTTTCATATGGTTTCACTTTATTTAGGACATGTTTCTTTGCATTCCTCTGCTCTTCCAATTCCTGTGAACCAAACATCCAAGTTGACAGAAATCCTGTGTTTACAAAAGCTCTATTTACCATGTGCATTCCTATCCTATTCCGGTGTTTTTCTATCCCTGCGTTTTTAGAATCATGCAAGCCAAATGAGCCCTTACAGAATTACTTCAGTTATAGGTAAGTGTCGAAGAAAACTTTGTGTGGTTTGTCCTGCTCCTGCCGCAACGTCATCCACCTCACCTGAGCTGCTCCACCAACAAAAGCATCCACCAAACTAGACATCATGATTCCTGACCGTCTTTCGCCGCCTCAGATCTCCTTCCCTGCCGCCGGCACCCACCGCAACAACATCACCATCATCGACTCAACAGATGAACCTGAGGAGTACATGGGTCCACAAGAGAGGTCACACTCTTTCGTTTCTCCTTATGTTTTGCATTTCTTAAAATTACCTGCTACTTTATCATCCTGTTCACCTCTTAGACTTCAAGTCAGGTCCAAATTAATGTTCAAACTTGAGTTCTAAATTAGTTGTGGGGCACATATCAAGGCAACAACGAATAGTATCTCTGTCTAATATATGGTTCACCTAGGGTATGCCTATGTTGTTCATCTTGGGTGGGAAACAAATAATAAAGCAATCATCATCTGTCTTTTTATTAAATCAAAGCAATCATCAGCCTACTATCATTATTTTTGGAACCATCCACTGGTTGTTACCATCACTCTAGATTTCTGCATGCTCTCCTTACATAATCTCACCATATTTTTTTCATATGCATGTCAGATATTGTACATAGTCATGCTGAACATGTAGAGAAAAAGAGAAGAGTTTTGCGCAGCAATACAATGTCATGCAGACATCGCTCCACGGTGGGTTCAGTGGCAAACCCTCCCCCTCTCCAGATTGTACTGCAGAGGAAGATATCTATTCTGAGGTTGATTCGGACGCAGCTGACCACTCCTATTTACCCCCAAGGTGTTTGCTCTAACTTGGCATCATGATGTTAGTCATATAATGCATATGTTGCCTTGCAGTGCCTACTTCTGACATCATATATGTCATCTGCTTAGTTTAGACATGTTCTGTAATGCCACCTGTTTAGTTTCTATATCATATATGGGAATTATGCAGTCTCATGCCTTTTAGCCAGCCATAATATATGTGAAATGTGCAATGCCACCCAGTTTAACTAGGCATAGTATACTTGAATGATATCTTGCCCATACTTTTCTTCATTACATTTCCAATTGTTGATGATGTTTGTACATTAAACTACCCTTCCAGTGAATCAGCCATTTGGGTGGGAGATGGAAAAATCTGGAGTGAAAACAAGGCCTTCAGAGTAGACAGTGCTACCTACCGAAGCAGATCTCTTGTTGGGTCGCGATAGCTCCTTAGAGATGGATTCAGAGACAGATGACTAATCCTATTCCCCCACCGAGGTGTATGCTCTAACTTGGCATGGTTATACTGCTCATATCATGCATATGGTGTCTTGCATTGAATAGTTTAGACATCATATACACAATATTCAACACCATGTTCTTAGTTCAGACATCATATACGTGAATGCCCTCTGCTTAGCATATAAATCACATATGTGAATTAAATCATGCGATCCTGATTACTTAGATAACATGTATGTGAATTATGTCATGCGATCATGTTTAGTTATTCATCGTATCTTTGAATTATGTTATGCTATGCTATCCAGTTTAGATAGACATCATATATGTGAAATTATGTCATGCTCTTCGTTTTAGTTAAACAATATACATGTCAACTATTTCATGCCCTCTTTTCTCTACACTATCTATTGCATCTGTCTCTCATACAATGTCTGTACATTCAACTATGTTTCCTGTTTATCAACCATTTGAATTGGAGTGGGTGATGCCATTATCTAGCAGAATAAAAACATGGTCTTCGAATAAAACAGTGCTACCTCTTGGTGGAGATAGCACCTTGGTTGTACATGCACGAGAACCAGCCCTACCACACATAACCCAGACTCTCGCAGATTGTACCCCTACTGTGATGGACACAGAACCAGCTTCACCCAATCTAACCCCAACCCTAGCAGATAGTAACCCAGTTCCTGTTGTCACAGCACCATCTCCACCAGAGTAGTTAGTAAGGCAGCTCCAGTGCCCAAAGTGTCAGTACTACCACGGCGAACCCCAACTCCACCAGTTAGTACACCTATTCCCATAGAGGAAGCACAACCAGCCAGTCATAGTTTAGAATCTATTACATTTGATGTTGTTAAATCCTATGTGCGTATCTTCCCATCATGGAAATATTATACTGAAGATGAAGAAAAATGCCGGTTGCAGGTGTTTGTCCAGGAGGTATGTGTAAGTAATGTTATTCATGGCAATTACTTTGCTTTGTCCCGTACATTCTATGATGGTTATAATACAACAAATTTCCCATTTTTCTCTATAGAGATGGACCGATTTGGAAACTCAGGATGAGGTAACCTGTGCTAATACCTCTGGTACGTTCAAGAATGCTTGGTGGCAGTATCGGAATTACCTGAAGAAAACGTACTTCACTGGCAAAGAAACTCATCAAATTCCCTTACGTTCTCCTGAGACACATTTACTGGATGATGAGTGGGAATGCCTTGTTCTGTACTGGTCCTGAACCAAGAATGTGGTAAGGTCTATGAGGTCATTTTCTATTTTTTAAGTATTATATTCTCGCATCTTACTGTACTCTGTTCATGTAGAACAAGTGCTTAAAACTGAAGAACAACTGTTCTCATTTAAGATTCCATTTCTATCGTGCATACTGCTTTGCTCTTGTATCATTGTATTTACTCATACAGACTTATTTTTAAATTGAAGGATCCAATCGAAACTCCAATGGCACAGCAGGTATGTTCACGCATGTTTCTTTAACATGTTTGCTCTTATCGATAGCTCTATTCATTTCAATTTCAATTATGTATACAGTTCACTTATCATATCATGCTAGCGGTGCAACAAACCTTGGATCTGTTGACCAACTGTGCACAGGCACAAGGTCAAGATTGAAGTACCAGCTTAAGCCAGAGATTGAAGAACCAAGAGATTTGAAGAACCAACATCCAGCTCATAGGGACCAGGATCGAGCCTAAGGAGCAAGGCATCGGCAAGAGAAGGGCCTCCCTTATCGGGCAGGCGAGCCCGGCAAGGGGCGAGGCCACCACTAGAAGCAAGCAACCGAGGCTCCTCGACAGAGCCTGCCAGGGCTCGCGGGGGCAGAACCACCCCACCAACCACGACTCACGTCACAAATCAGTGTGGTGTCAAGCCACAAGATGATTAAGTGGCAGTCGTTTGCCACATGGCAACCATTTCCTACAGAAGAAGCCTACAGATGACACTTGTCCCGCGACGTGTCAAGAGAACAGGTGCAGAGCTGGAAAGATTGCCCGACAGGCCTTGCCGGGCATCCAGTGATGTGACACTAAGTGGAGCATTTAATGCACCCCGTTAGCCCGTAGAGTTAGGTATGATAGCACTGATTGCTATCATATCAGTAGATAATGATCACTTTGCCAATGCGGTGACCCCTTAATCTATAAAAGGAGGCCATGGCACTCGCAGGAGGTCTTAGAGGGTTGGAAAGTTGACAAACCCCAGCCACCACAGGCGTGTAGTCCCTGCGGCCCTGTGGAAAACCCTGTCAGCAAGTGTACTACACATCACCACATTCATTCCACCATCAATCCACCAAAGCAGGAGTAGGGAATTATGCTTCGCGGCGTCCCGAACCTGGGTAAATCGCTTGTGTGCTCTCTGCCATAGTGCCGTACGCTGGTCTGCTCTATGTGCAACACGTCGTCCCCCCGCCGAACCAACAAGGGGCCACCCGGTCCCATAGGTGGCCGCGGAAATCACGCGACATATTTGGCGCGCCAGGTAGGGGGAGCGCTTGCGCGAACCTGAAAGTGTACACCGCACGTCATCTTCATCCCCATCTTTATCCTCGACAGCGCCATCGACCATGGCGCCCAAGAAGAAATTTGGCACCCTCGGCCCATCCATCCTCCTCGAAGCCCGCGGGGGACATGGGAGTGCGCGAGGACGTGGAACCTGCTGGGGGCGTGGTTGGAGCAGGTGGCGCCATTACCACCTCCCCACGGCCTACACGGGGGGTGGAGCTACCGGAGGAGAACAACATCATTAGTGTCTTGACGGTCAAGCTCTGTAAGGTGCGGGTGAGGGGGTCACTCTGTCCGCGCCCCCTCCTCTCACCGACGAGCACCGCCGCAGCAACAACGCTCGGTCTGGGGCGAGCCATTGCCCTATGATCTTCCCTACCACAGGAGCGGCCGTGGCGCATGCACCTCCTCCTGGATGAGCCAACCAGGCTGCTACGCTCAACGGAGTCGCTGATCTTTGAGAACCACCGCCACGTGACCCCGCTGCCCCGGTGGTCATCCCACAGCAGCATGGGCATGGCGCCGCCGCCACTGGCACCATCCGGAGCCAGGCGACGGTGCGGTCGGTGTCACCGACATACATGCCAAGCACGGCCACAGAAGCCATGGCACGAGCTCAACTCTTACCAAGGTTCCCGCCAACAGGCGAGCAGATGGATGAGTGGCGTGCCACCATCCAAAGCCTTCTCGGTTTCGCTGAAGCTGGGTGCTCTCGACGAGCTTGCCCACTGCAACCTCCCTAAGCAATAGCCACCGCCCGTGCCGCTAGCCGTACGAAGGGGGCCGTCCCCACGGTTCAGTCCTCACTACGGTAGCCGGCAAGGGCGCAGCAGAATCAAGACCCCGATGATGTCTTGATGGCCTCTTCTGACCCTCGAGCACGTCCAGGCCAACATTGAACCCCGGAAGATAGGCAACAGGGGGACGCATGTGTCGTCGCCGAACGGTGTCCTAACGACCCCCGTGAGGCCGACGGATGCGATGGCCTCAACGTCGACGGGCCTTCGCTCGGTGTTGCCAGGTGCCTACCTTTTGAGGTCAGCTGCCCTGCCTTTACACAAGAGCTACGGCAAGTCCGTTGGCCATCCGTTCGCATGTTCAAGCCAGAGATACCTAAGAAGTCTGACGGGAGGCTGAACCCGGCAGAGTTCCTGAGCATCTACACCATCGATGTTCAGGATGCCAGGGGAAGAGATGAGAAGGTGTTCGCGAACTACTTCCCTTTGGCCCTCAAGTCCAATGTGAGGTCTTGGCTGATGCACCTGCCGGAGAACTCCATTTCATCATGGACAGACCTGTGCCACGAGTTCATTGGTGCTTTCACCAGTGGCCACAAAGAGCCCGGCAGACCCAGCGACCTGCAGCTTCTCCAGCAGAAGGAAGGAGAAACCCTCCGTAAGTATTTGCAGAGATTCAGTAAAGTTCATAGAAATATTCCAAATATCCATCCGACAACTGTTATAGCAGCTTTCCGGTCCAATATGTGCAACCGCCGCATTCGTTCAAAAATGAACGTGTGGTTGCCCAAGACTGTGAAATAACTATATGCACTTGTGGACAAATGTGCCCGGATGGAAGAAGGAAGTTGCCCAGAGAGGAGGATCGCATTAATGTTGATTCAGAGGATGAAGATGAATCAACCAGTCAGAGGAAGGGCAAGAAGCGTAGTAAGAAGCCAAGAGATAACGCAGTGATGACTGTAGAAGGTTTGGCACACCTAGTACTGGCAAGAAGGCCAAGGCTGAGGCCCCCGGCAAGGAAGCTGCCACATGCACTGCCTCGGAAAAAGATGGTAAAGGTGATGGGCCATACTGCAAGATCCACCGGACTAAAGGCCACTGATGCAGCAGAGTAGCGTAAGTATTTCCCTCAGTTTTTGAGAACCAAGGTATCAATCCAGTAGGAGCCCACGCTCAAGTCCCTCGTACCTGCACAAGGCGATAGCTACTCGCAACCAACGCGATTAGGTGCTGTCAAGCCCTTCACGGTCACTTACAAGAGTGAGATTTGATAGATATAATATTTTTGGTATAAAGAGTAAAGGCAAAGTAAAAAAAGCAAAGCAAGATTAAAAGAATGGAGATTAATATGATGAGAATAGACCCGGGGGCCATAGGTTTCACTAGTGGCTTCTCTCAAGAGCATAAGTATTCTATGGTAGGTGAACAAATTATTGTTGAGCAATTGACAGAATTGAGCATAGTTATGAGAATATCTAGGCATGATCATGTATATAGGCATCACATCCGTGGCAAGTAGATCGAAACGATTCTGCATCTACTACTATTACTCCACTCATCGACCGCTATCCAGCATGCATCTAGAGTATTACGTTAAAAATAGAGTAACGTCTTAAGCAAGATGACATGATGTAGAGAGATAAATTCATGCAATATGAAATAAACCCCATCTTGTTATCCTCGATGGCAATGATGCAATACGTGCCTTGCTGCTCCTTCTGTCACTGGGTAAGGACACCGCAAGATCGAACCCAAAGCTAAGCACTTCTCCCATAGCAAGAACTACCAATCTAGTTGGCCAAACCAAACGGATAATTCGAAGAGACTTGCAAAGATAACAATCACACATAAAAGAATTCAGAGAAGATTCAAATAATATTCATAGATAGACTTGATCATAAACCCACAATTCATCGGTCTCAACAAACACACCGCAAAAAGAAGATTACATCGAATAGATCTCCACAAGAGAGGGGGAGAACTTTGTATTAAGATTCAAAGAGAGAGAAGACGCCATCTAGCTACTAACTATGACCCCGAAGGTCTGAGGTAAACTACTCGCACTTCATCGGAGAGGCTATGATGATGTAGAAGCCCTCCGTGATGACGGCCCTCTTCTGGCAGAGCTCCGGAACAGGCCCCGAGACTGGATCTCGTGGATACAGAAGGTTGCGGCGGTGGAATTAGGTTTTTGGCTCATGTTCTTATCGTTTGGGGGTACGTGTGTATATATAGGAGGAAGAAGTACGCTGGAGGAGCAACGAGGGGCCCACAAGGCAGGGGGCACGCCCTAGCTGGGGCGCCCCCACCCTCGTGACCGCCTCTTTTGTTCCTTGGAGCAGGGTCCAAGTCTCCTGGATCACGTTCGGTGAGAAAATCACGTTCCCGAAGATTTTATTCCTTTTGGACTCCGTTTGATATTCCGTTTATATGAAACACTAAAATAGGCAAAAAACAACAATTCTGGGCTGGGCCTCTGGTTAATAGGTTAGTCCCAAAAATAATATAAAAGTGGAAAATAAAGCCCAATATAGTCCAAAACAGTAGATAATATAGCATGGAGCAATCGAGAATTATAGATACGTTGGAGACATATCAGGCATCCCCAAGCTTAATTCCTGCTCATCCTTGAGTAGGTGAATGATAAAAAGAGAACTTTTGATGCGGAGTGCTACTTGGCATAATTTCAATGCAAATCTTCTTAATTGTGGTATGAATATTCAGATTAGAAAGATTCAAGACAAAAGTTTATATTGACATAAAAAGTAATAATACTTCAAGCATACTAACAAAGCAATTATGTCTTCTCAAAATAACAAGGCCAAAGAAATTTATCCCTACAAAATCATATAGTCTAGCTATGCTCCATCTTCACCGCACAAAGTATTTAAATCATGCACAACCCCAATGACAAGCCAAGCAATTGTTTCATACTATAACTTTTTCAAAACTTTTCCAATCTTCATGCAATACATGAGCGTGAGCCAGGGATATAGCACTATAGGTGGAAAATAGAATGGTGGTTGTGGAGAAGACAAAAAGGAGAAGATGGTCTCACATCAACTAGGCGTATCAACGGGATATGGAGATGCCCATCAATAAATATCAATGTGAGTGAGTAGGGATTGCCATGCAACGGATGCACTAGAGCTATAAGTATATGAAAGCTCAGAAAGAAACTACATGGGTGTGCATCCAACTTGCTTGCTCATGAAGACCTAGGGCAATTTTGAGGAAGCCCATCATTGGAATATACAAGCCAAGTTCTATAATGTAAAATTCCCACTAGTATATGAAAGTGATAACATGAGAGACTCTCTACTATGAAGATCATGGTGCTACTTTGAAGCACAAGTGTGGTAAAAGGATAGTAACATTGTCCCTTCTCTCTTTTTCTCTCATTTTTTTATTTGGTCCTTTTCTCTTTTTTTATGGCCTCTTTTTATTTGGGCTTCTTTGGCCACTCTTTTTTTAATTTTTTTCTCCGGAGTCTCATCCCGACTCATGGGGGAATCATAGTCTCCATCATTCTTTCCTCACTGGAACAATGCTCTAATAATGATGATTATCACACTTTTATTTCTCTTATAATTCAACAATTACAACTCGATACTTAGGACAAAATATGACTCTATGTGAATGCATCCGGGGGTGTACCGGGATATGCAATATGACAATGATGAATGTGTCATGAACGGAACGGTGGAAAGTTGCATGGCAATATATCTCGGAATGGCTGTGGAAATGCCATAATAGGTAGGTATGGTGGCTCTTTTGAGGAAGGTATATGGTAGGTGTATGATACCGGCGAAAGGTGCACGGTATTAGAGAGGCTAGCAAAGGTGGAAGGGTGAGAGTGCGTATAATCCATGGACTCAACATTAGTCATAAAGAACTCATATACTTATTGCAAAAATCTAGAAGTTATCAAAGCAAAGTATTACGCGCATGCTCCTAGGGGGATATATTGGTAGGAAAAGACCATAGCTCGTCCCCGACCGCCACTCATAAGGAAGACAATCAATAAATAAATCATGCTCCGACTTCATCACATAACGGTTCACCATACGTGCATGCTACAGGAATCACAAACTTTAACACAAGTATTATTTAAATTCACAACTACTCAACTAGCATGACTTTAATATTATCACCTCCATATCTCAAAATAATTATCATGCTTCAATCTTTTCTTAGTATTCACACTCAAAAGAAAGTTTCACAAATCTTGAATACCAAGCATATTATTATTAAGCAAATTACCATGCTATTAAGAGACTCTCAAAATAATTTAAGTGAATCATGAGAGATCAATAGTTTCTTTAAAACAAATCCACCACTGTTCTCTAAAAGATCTAAGTGAAGCACATAGAGCAAAATTATAATGCTCAAAACATATAAGTGAACCACATAGAGCAAAACTACTTAGCTCAAAAGATATAAGTGAAGCACATAGAGTATTCTGTCAAATTTTAATTCATGTATGGCTCTCTCAAAAGGTGTACAGCAAGGATGATTGTGGAATACTAAGACACAAAGACACAAATAATACAGGACGCTCCAAGCAAAACACATATCATGTTGGTGAATAAAAATATAGCTCCAAGTAAATTACCGATGGAAGTGGACGAAAGAGGGGAAGCCTTCCGGGGCATCCCCAAGCTTTGAATTCTTGGTGTCCTTAGATTATCTTGGGGGTGCCATGGGCATCCCCAAGCTTAGGCTCTTGCCACTGCTTGTTCCATGATCCATCAAAAGAATTCACCCAAAACTTGAAAACTTCACAACACAAAACTCAAAATAGAAAACTCGTGAGCTCCATTAGCGAAAGAAAACAAAAGACCACTTCAAGGTACTGTAATGAACTCATTCTTTATTTATATTGGTGTTAAACCTACTGTATTCCAACTTCTCTATGGATTATAAACTATTTTACTAGCGATAGATTCATCAAAATAAGCAAACAACACACGAAAAACTGAATCTGTCAAAAACAGAACAGTCTGTAGTTATCTGTAGCTAGCGCAAGATATGGTACCCCAAAATTCTAAAATAATTTGCTGGACGTGAGGAATTTATCTATGAATCATCTTCAAAAAGAATTAACTAAATAGCACTCTCCAAATAAAAATTACAGCAGTTCTCGTGAGCGCTAAAGTTTCTGTTTTTTACAGAAAGTTCAACAAGACTTTCCCCAAGTCTTCCCAACGGTTCTACTTGGCACAAACACTAATTAAACACAAAAAACACAACCAAAACAGAGGCTAAATAATTTATTTATTACTAAGCCGGAGCAAAAAGCAAGGAATAAAAATAAAATTGGGTTGCCTCCCAACAAGCGCTATCGTTTAACGCCCCTAGCTAGGCATCAAAGCTAGGATAGATCTAGGTATTGCCATAATAGTAAGATAGATTATTAAAACTCATTTCATATTCTCTACGTTCGGCAGCAAGCTTTCTTTGAGGCAAGCAAAAGTAATCAAAAGGACTAAATTTAACGGGACAAAAGTCCCCAAGATCAACCTTGGGAGGTATAGTTCCTCCTTTGGTCCTTCGTAATGCACAACCAATTCATCATTATAAGCATTCTTTTGACAGAACTTTATAAGCCTATATTCAAGAGAATATCCTAGCTCATTATTTTGAATAGCCAAATCATCATTAAGTTCAGAAATTCTATCAACTAAAATATTGGTAGGAACCCTTCTTCTAAGATTTTCATTGAAAGCAACATAATCTAGAGATTGAAAACACATTATTTCTTTTTGATCAAAGAGTATAGTTTCTATGGGAGGACGGCAAGCGTCCACCCTATAATGCACAAAGATTTATTTGGATTCTCTTATTATGAATCTAAACTCATGAGCCAAAAAGATAGTAGCGGCACACTTAACAGAAGAATGCTCAATATTAGAAAATTCCAGAAAAATCCTTTGTATGGAAGGATGCATGTGCATGAATTGTCTTTCAAGTTCAACTACAAGCATGGCAATAGCATCCGCGAGACTACTAGTTATGTGAAGGATAGAACTACCCATAGAAGATAAAGCACCGGCACAAGTAAAGAAATCTTGAATAACTCCTTTTCCAATAATATTACCACTACCAACACGGAATTTTTTTGTATGAAAGATGGTAGGTTCTTTAGTAGGAGCATCATAATTTTCCATGATATTGTTATCATCCATATTGGCGATAACTTCCCCAATTTCAGACATAACGACAAGCGATCGAACTAGCACACGAGCAAACAAGAGGCAAATAGAGAGGGAGGATAGAGAGAGAGGGCGAATAAAACGGCAAGGGTGAATTGGGGGGGAGAGGAAAACGAGAGGCAAATGGCAAATAATGTAATGCGAGAGATAGGGATTGTGATGGGTACTTGGTATGTTGACTTTTTGTGTAGACTCCCCGGCAACGGTGCCAGAAATCCTTCTTGCTACGTCTTGAGCTTGCGTTGGTTTTCCCCGAAGAGGAAGGGATGATGCACCAGAGTAGCGTAAGTATTTCCCTCAGTTTTTGAGAACCAAGGTATCAATCCAGTAGGAGCCCATGCTCAAGTCCCTCGTACCTGCACAAAGCGATAGCTACTCACAACCAACGTGATTAGGGGTTGTCAAGACCTTCACGGTCACTTACGAGAGTGAGATGTGATAGATATAATATTTTTGGTATTTTGGTATAAAGATGCAAAATAAAACGTAAAGGCAAAGTGAAAAAGCAAAGCAAGATTAAAGTAATGGAGATTGATATGATGAGAATACACCTGGGGGCCATAGGTTTCACTAGTGGCTTCTCTCAAGAGCATAAGTATTCTATGGTGGGTGAACAAATTACTGTTGAGCAATTGATAGAATGGAGCATAGTTATGAGAATATCTAGGCATGATCATATATATAGGCATCACGTCCTGGCAAGTAGATCGAAACGATTCTGCATCTACTACTATTACTCCACTCACCGACCGCTATCCAGCATGCATCTAGAGTATTAAGTTAAAAACAGAGTAACACCTTAAGCAAGATGACATGATGTAGAGAGATAAATTCATGCAATATGAAATAAACCCCATCTTGTTATCCTCGATGGCAACGATGCAATACGTGACTTGCTGCCCCTTCTGTCACTGGGTAAGGACACCGCAAGATCGAACCCAAAGCTAAGCACTTCTCCCATGGCAAGAACTACCAATCTAGTTGGCCAAACCAAACGGATAATTCGAAGAGACTTGCAAAGATAACCAATCATACATAAAAGAATTCAGAGAAGATTCAAATAATATTCATAGATAGACTTGATCATAAACCCACAATTCATCGGTCTCAACAAACACACCGTAAAAAGAAGATTACATCGAATAGATCTCCACAAGTGAGGGGGAGAACTTTGTATTGAGATTCAAAGAGAGAGAAGAAGCCATCTAGCTACTAACTATGGACCCGAAGGTCTGAGGTAAACTACTCACACTTCATCGGAGAGGCTATGATGATGTAGAAGCCCTCCGTGATGACGGCCCTCTTCCGGCGGAGCTCCGAAACAGGCCTCGAGATGGGATCTCGTGGATACAGAAAGTTGCGGCGGTGGAATTAGGTTTTTGGCTCCTGTTCTGATCATTTGGGGGTACGTGTGTATATATAGGAGGAAGAAGTACGCCAGAGGAGCAACGAGGGGCCCACGAGGCAGGGGGGCGCGCCCTAGGGGGGGCGCCCCCCACCGTCGTGACCGCCTCTTTTGTTCCTTGGAGCAGGGTCCAAGTCTCCTGGATCACGTTCGGTGAGAAAATCACGTTCCCGAAGATTTTATTCCGTTTGGACTCCGTTTGATATTCCGTTTATCTGAAACACTGAAATAGGCAAAAAAATAGCAATTCTGGGCTGGGCCTCCGGTTAATAGGTTAGTCCCAAAAATAATATAAAAGTGGAAAATAAAGCCCAATATAGTCCAAAACCGTAGATAATATAGCATGGAGCAATCAAAAATTATAGATACGTTGGAGACGTATCAGCCACGACCTTCAGGAGTGTTATCAGGTTGTGCATCTTGTCAAGAAACAGAGGGCAGAGTATGATAAGCGTGATCAGGAAAGAGGTCAGAATGCTGCTGGTGGTAAGGGCCGAGGTGGTGAAGCAAGTCGCCCCGGCAAACCGTTTCAGAAATAAGGAGAACTCGCCAGGGGCCAAGAAAAGGAAGTCTGTGATGATGCCAGTGATGGAGGGGATGAGGAGGAGACTAGTGAGCATGAATTCCAGAAGGACACTGACGCCCTATGCATTGATGGGGGTGCATCTTTGCACACCTCTCATCGCCAACTCAAGCGATGGGCACAAGAGGTCAATGACGTGCAACCAACGCCAGAGGCCCAGAAGCCACTCAAGTGGTCCCGCACACCCATCATCTTTGACGAAGAGGATCACCCTGAACGCATCACTGCGGTAGGGTGTTTGCCATTGTTGGTCTCCCCAACAATTCGCAACCTCAAGGTCACCAAGATGCTAGTGGACGGCGGGGCCGAGTTGAATCTGATTTCCCCAACAGTTATCGGCAAGCTTCAAATTAGAGAAGAGGAACTAGAGGCCACTGACACGTTTCTAGGAGTTAATCCTGACAGGAGTCATCCTAAGGGTAAGTTTACGTTGCCGGTGACGTTTGGGGAAGAGCTGAACTTTCGGACTGAGAAGATTGTGTTTGATGTGGTTGATCTCCCCCTACCATACAATGGGATTCTTGGACGACCAGCCCTGGCGAAGTTCATGGCAGCATCCCACTATGCTTACAACACCCTGAAAATGCCTGGGCCATTGGGAGTCATCACTATCCCGTCAGATGCAATTATCTGTGTGGACAAGATGTATCGTGATGTAGTCGCAGCAGAGTCTGTGGCAGTAGAAATTCCCGCCAAGGAAAGTAAAGGAAAGAAGATGGATTGTAGGACCTCCGGCAAGGAGTCCGGGCAGCGTGCCCCATCCGAGTGCACGGCACCCATTGACGATGTGCCGGAGTGTTCCAACAGCAAGAGATCCAAGGTTACTGCACCCCAAGTGAAGAAGGTCCCGGCAGGGCTAGCTGGCGTTGATGGTACTTTCACTATCAACGCCACCCTTGATGACAAATAGGAAAGCGCGCTCGTTGCCTTCCCGCGGGCGAATATCGATGTGTTTGCTTGGCAACCATCTAATATCCCCGGTGTTACCACGGAGGTAATTGAGCACCACCTTGTTGTCTGCCCACATGCCCGACCCGTCAAGTAGAAAGTACGGAAGCAGGCCTTGGAGAGGCAGAAGTTCATTACCGAAGAGATCAAGAAGTTAGAGGCAGCTGGTTTGGTCAAAGGAGTACCGCATCCTACATGGTTAGCAAATCCAGTATTGGTTCGAAAGGCTAAGGGGAAGTGGAGGGTTTGCATTGATTTCACATACCTCAACAAAGCTTGCCTTAAGGACCCATTTCCCTTGCCGCGCATTGACCAGATCATGGATTCTACTTCAGGATGTGATTTTCTCTACTTTCTGGATGCACACTCAGGATATCATTAGATCTTCATGTCCAAGGAAGATGAAGAGAAGACATCATTCATCACTCCATGTGGTACGTACTGCTTTGTCCGTATGCCATTCGGATTAAAGAGTGTCGGCTCCACTTTTGCAAGGGCAGTCCAGATTGGGTTTGAGCCACAGTTGCACATAAGCCTATTGATGATATCGTGGTCAAAACCAAGGATAAGGCCACCCTTATCCATGATTTGGAAGAGACATTTGCCAATATACGCAAGATCAATCTAAAACTTAATCCAGAGAAGTGTGTATTTGGTGTTCCCTTCGGCAAGCTACTTGGGTTCTTTGTGTCCCATCGGGGGATCAAAGCCAACCTCAACAAGATGTGAGGCGCTTGACGGGGTGCGTTGCCGAGCGTGCCCTGCCGTTCTTCAAGGTTTTGAAGAAGGCGGGGCCTATGAAGTGGACCCCGGAAGCAGATGCAGCTTTGTAGGAATTGAAAGCCTACCTATCATCTTTGCCTACCTTGGTTGCACCCAAACCCCAAGAGCCGTTATTGCTTTACTTGGCGGCAACCAACCAAGTGGTCAGTGCAGCCTTGGTAGCACTGTGAGAGGTGGATGAGGCAGAAATTAGCCAGATCATGACAGAGTTAGAAAAGGATCAGCACGGCAACGAGAACAACCCCAAGGACGCGGCAAGGATGAAAGTGGTGCAGCGCCCAGTGTACTTCGTCAGCTCCTTGTTACAAGGGGCTATATCGAGGTACTCTGGCATGCAAAAGTTGATCTTTGGTCTCATTATGGCCTCAAGCAAACTGCGCCACTACTTCCAAGCCCATGAGATCATGGTTGTCACTCGTTTCCCGTTGCAAAGGATACTCTGACACCCTAAGGCAGCTGGCAGAATAGTGGAATGGGCTTTGGAGTTATCCAGCTTTGGTTTGAAGTTTGGGAGAACTTCAACTATTCAGAGCAGGGCATTGGCACAGTTTATTGCAGAATGGATGCAAACCCCTGATGAGGAAAGGACAGCCGTCCTCGGCAAGGAATCACCCCAAGAATGGATTATGTATTTTGAAGGTGCTTTTTCCCTACAAGGTGCAGGGGCTGGCGTGCTCCTTGTTGCCCCCTCCAAGGAGCACTTGAAGTACGTCGTCCAGATGCACTTTGCCCGGGAAGAAGCCACCAACAATACAGCAGAGTATGAAGGGCTCCTTGCCGGGCTCAGAATTGTAGCATAATTGGGAATTAAGAAGTTGATCATTCGAGGAGATTCACAACTCATGTTGAGACAAGTAAACAAGGATTACCAAAGCCCATTGATGGAAGCATACATTGAGGAAGTAAGGAGATTGGAGGAGCACTTTGATGGGTTGCAAACAGAGCACATACCCCGTGCGGAAAACAACATAGTTGATCACCTGTCAAAGTGTGCTATGCAGAAGCTTCCTGTGGAACCAGGAACTTTTGTTCTCCATCTCTCTCAACCCTCCGTATCACCAGCCACAATGGCCCAGAGGAGGAGAAAGTAGGACTATGGTAAGCCTCTCCTGGCAGAGACCCTGCTGGAAACAACTCCACACAACCTACCGAATCACCCCCTCCAGTCGGGCCTATGGACCCCGTGAATGAGGCTGGTGCTCCCATAGCAGATGAGGTGCCGCTAGTCCTAGTTGCCGAGCCTCAGTCTCCAACTTGGGCAAGGCACATTGTCCACTTCCACCAAACTGGAGAACTCCCTGGCAATCAGGATGAAGCTGAAAAGAGTAGCCTGGAGGGCCAGTGTGTATCAGTTTATCGATGACACTCTGTATAGAAGGAGGCCCAATGGTGTAAAGTTGAAGTGTGTTTGCTGGGAGGATGGAAAGGAACTGCTGGCTAAGATTCACAGAGGAATGTGCAGCTCAATATTGGATCAAGGGCATTAGTTGGGAAAGCATTCCGGCAAGGATTCTGTTGGCCCACGGCCCTCCAAGATGCAGTTGAGCTCCTCATGAAATGTGAAGCCTATCAGTTCCATTCCAAGAGAAAACAGCTGCCTGCCCAAGTGGCTTTAGACAATCGCTCTATCATGGCCATTTCTAGTCTGGGGGCTTGATATCCTCGGCCCCTTCCCCCGAGCAATCGGGGGCTTTGAATTCTTGTTCATGCAATACATTCACACCCTCGGATGCAAAATCTCATTCTCTTTTGTGGCACACCCCCGGAGCAATGGACAAGCTGAGAGGGCGAACGCTGAAGTGCTTCGTGGACTCAAGACAAGAACTTTCGATACGCTGCAGAAGCACGGCATGCAGTGGATTGAGGAGCTGCCGGTAGTTCTCTGGTCCCTCAGAATGACACCCAACCTAGTTACCGGGCAGACTCCCTTCTCCTTGGTCTACGGGGTAGAAGTAGTTATTCCCATGGAACTCATTTACGGGTCCCGTCGAGTGCTTGCCTACGATGAAGTAGCGCAAGATCAGCACTGGCGTGATGACGCTGTGCTACTTGAGGAGAATCGTCTCCAGGCTGCTACGCGTGCTGCACGCTACCAGCAAGCCATGCGTCGGAATCATAGCCGCAGGGTTCATGCCCGGTGTTTTGAGGAAGGTGACCTTGTTCTTAGGCGCGTTCAGTCCGCCAAGGGTCCACACAAGCTATCATCGAAGTGGGAAGGCCGTTACCGGGTGGTACGAGTCACCAGACCTAGCGCAGTTTGTCTGGAGACTGGGGATGGCACATAGTTGCAAAACTATGTAATATTGAGCATCTCCGTAAGTACTACCCATAATGTGCGAGGCTGCCGGGAACTGCCCGGCAGCCACCCTTTTGTACAGGCCTTACCTCAGTTGCATGTAACCCCTTGTGCAAAGCTGGGGCGATGACCCCGTGCAAGATAAAATAAAGAAGCGCTGTGGGGGGGGGCTGATCGAGATCGCTTGCATGCACGAGCACACGTAGATCACCGCATAAGCATTTCATGAGCATTTTCATATGCATATAGATAGGATTACATCCTGCATTCATTCTCATCTACATGGAGTTGCAGGTTCTTGCCGTGAACTTGACTCCGCCAAGAGACGAGAAAATTGCACGACACAGTGATCCCCGGCAAGCCAAACAGATAAGTTTACCTCTTGTCCATTAGTATTCTATAAGTTATAACTTGTGCATAGAGAAACCTCGCCGCTCTGTTGGAACTAGGGTGCTCCCATCCTTGGCTCAGACGCTGCTTTGGCCTGGATGGTCGCAATGGCCCTTGGTGCAAAGGGAGTGGGCAGGGGGCTGGTGCCTTAGTCTGTTCCCCGGCAGACATGGTTCTCCGGCAGACGAAAAGGGTGCCGGCAGGATATCCTGCCAGGGAAAACTCGTTTAATTACAGTGAAGAGGCACTCCACCTCTGCATGGACATATACATGCACGGGTTCCCGACAAGGTTTATCTCTTTCATTGACATGCAGATACAAGTACAAGCATTAAATAACACAGAGATGGACTCAAAGGATTACATTATTTGAATTAAAATTTGGCAAATGCCAGCTGATTTAAGATTGAAAAAGGATAAAAACACAATAACCCCTTGTTTACTTTCTCTGCTCCTCTTCCTAGGATACTAAAGCAAGAGGTAGAGGAGAATAAACGGAGCATTTGGGAGAGGGCGGCGATGAAGGGACCGGCGGAGCGGTCATCCACCGTGGTCCACAGGTGGCATGCCCCCAGGAGCTGCACAAGATGACAAGCAAGGCCCGTAGCCCCTCCCCAAACAAAAAGTAGAAAGGGAAGAAAGGGGAAGGGACAAAGACGGTAGCGGCACCACCCACAACAGGCATGCAATGCTACCATTGCCTCGGCATGCCGGAAGGAGTGCCCCTCATCGACGACAGCTCCAAGATCTCCGAGAGGGGAAGTGCTAGGATTACCAATGATGTCCAACCCCTCCTCCCGGACGAGCATCGAAGATGCCAAAAGATTCGCCATGCCAAGGACCAGGCACACTCCCCAAGCGTCAGCACCGGCATGAGGAGACGCATGCCCTGAGCCAGGGACCGGGGGCTGGCCCCAGGCTTCCTTCTCAAGCATGACCAGCAACAACAGAAGACGAGGAGAGGATGACCATGGAGATGGATGACTTCACCCTCGTCCTAATAGAGGCGAAGGTGTCCCAATGTTTCGATGAGATATATATTGTTTTCTGTGGGAGTCGACTTTGACGATCCGACTACGATCGTGCGAAGACGTCGTACCTTAGCAATCGCTAAACCAACTTCCAAGGGTTATTGACCACGCCGGAGCACGATCAACCTGGCCACGAGGGTCTATTTCCTGCGAGCAAACAAAGAACAAGCAAGAAACTGAGATTGCAATCTGGATATTGCGAATAATAGAGGAAAGCTTTATTAATGAAGGTGGGGTTCTATGACGTCTTGGTCTAGTCGTTGGACACAAACGAAGTACGCGAAGTTGCAGCTATGGCGAACTTTTAATCTAAACAAAACCCAAAGTCTAAACGATGCCCTAAGGGCTGTATATATGGAGGAAGAGGGGGGAATTTCGTGGCCCTTGGAGGAGGGGTCCAAAACCAACCCTAACTCTTGTTTCCCCACACATACAGACTCTAAAAACAACCTATACTTAAGTATTTAGAAAATACATGGGCCTGACCTAATAATAAGGTGACGCAGCACCTAGAATAGCCTCTGGACGAAATTTATGAAGTGGCATCTTGTATATTTCGTCCAAGCCTTCATGCACTCATTATGGTGGCTTCAAAGTCCTGAAATCATCACTTGTAACTTAGTTCTTGATCCCCTTGCGCATGCCATCATCTCCATGCTTGGTGTTGCTCCAGTGTTCATCCCTCTTATCCATGCCAGGCCCTTCATTTGTAAGCAAAACAAATGTATCCAATTTAGGCAACATCATATTCTCATGAACATTAGAATCATTACCAAGAAACAAAAGTACCTGATAATTCAATTGGCGTGCGAGAGCTCTAGTAATTGGTCCAGGATGTATAGCACTAGGGGCTGTGGGTGTAACAATGGTATTGATGTCCTCATCATCCTCCCCTTCTTGAAATGAAGTCGTCCTCGACGAAAATCATCTTCCTCACCCAAATAAGGCTTCAAATCTGCAATGTTAAAAGTGGGACTAACCCTAAAATATGCAGGCAGCTCAAGTTTATATGCATTATCAATTATTTTCTCTAACACCTAAAAAGGACCAGCAGCACGTGGCATTAGCTTTGATTTGCGCAAATTAGGAAATCTATCCTTACGCAAATGTAACTAAACAAGATCTCCAGGTGCAAACACAACATGTTTTCTACCCTTATCTCCAGCAAGTTTATATTTAGCATTCCTACGCTCAATGTTTTCCTTAGTTAACTCATGCATTTTTAAAATCAATTCAGCACGTTCTTTAGTTTCAAAATTAACCTTCTCCGAAGATGGAAAAGGCAACAAATCAATAGGTGCACGAGGTAGGAAACCATACACAATTTCAAAAGGACACATGCAATGAACGATTATAAGCAAATTCAATATGAGGCAAGAATTTGTCCCACATTTTCTTATTATGCTTCAAAACATCCCTAAGCATAGTAGACAATGTTCTATTAACTACTTCAGTTTGTCCATCAGTTTGAGGGTGACAAGTAGTACTAAAAAGCAGTTTAGTGCCCAACTTAGTGATGAGGACATCAATACCATTGTTACACCCACAGCCTGATGCGGGGCATGCTACGGACATCACCATGTCAAAAGTCCAGTTGGCAAGTGACACGTGCGACATCTACTTCACACACATAAAGGTGAATCATCTCCTTTACACGTGCTCACTTGACCCTCTCGAGGATGGTATACTACTTGCCACTCCTTCCGTGTGCATGCATAGGTATTGTCGGAACATCACGGATGTCGAGGAGGAGTGCGAGCGCAAGTATACATCTACACCATCCGCGAGAGAAGCGTGGAAGAGAAGACGGAAGAAAGGAGAAGAAGAAGACGGAGCGGCTACTGGAGTCAGGCCGGACGTCCGTACCTCCGTCCGGATCATCCGGGCTCAGCCGGATCATCCGGGTCCCCCTCCGGATCATTCGGATAACTCGCAACAGAAGACACTCGAAGGCCTCATTTGAAGCCGGATCATCCGGGCCCCCTCTCGGATCATCCGGACGATGGCCGGATCATCCGGAACCCCATTCGGATCATCCGGGCCTTGCCTGCGTGCAACATTTCGGGCTCAGGCCCATGTACCCTTTCCGCCCCCTCACTTACCCCTTCGTGTCTTAGACTATAAATAAACCTCCTCCATCTCCTTTCTAGGGTTAGCATTGGTTTAGCTCATTTGAGAGATAGAGCTACGCACATCCATATCGGATATCCTCTGTGCGAGAGACCGCGGCCTCTTCGGAGAAGATCCATTTGGATTCAAGCCCCCTTTTCTAAGGGAAGATCCCCCTGTGGATTCAAGACCTCCTCACGGAGAAGATCGGCTACCCTTGTATTGTCCTTAGTTGTCCGTGGATCGTGTATCTTCTCATATGTATTCAAGGATCTTGCACATGTGTGACTTATTCTTGTTGGTTGAGTGATTCTCTCGTGTTTCCTCTTGTGTTTTCCCTCATTTTCCCCTCATGTTCTTCGTGTTCTTGGACGGGATCCGCTCCTTTCGTGAAAGATTGGGCCATTAGAGTTCTACCCTACATCACAGCCCCCGTTGCTATACATACTGGACCAACTACTAGAGCTCGCGCACGCCAATTGAATTATCAGGTACTTTCGTTTCTTGGTAACGATTCTAATGTTCATGAGAATATGATGCTGCCTAAATTGGATACATTTGTTTTGCTTACAAATGAAGGGCCTAGTTTGGACAAGAAAGATGAAACTTGGAGACGGTTCAAGCATGGAGATGATGGCATGTGCAAGGGGATCAAGAACGGAGTTACAAGTGATGATTTCAGGACTTTGAAGCCACCATAAGGAGTGCATGAAGCCTTGGACGAAATATACAAGATGCCACTTCATGAATTTCATCCAGAGGCTATTCTAGGTGTTGCGTCACCTTATTATTGGGCCAGGCCCATGTATTTTCGAAATACTTAAGTATAGGCTGTTTTTAGAGTCCGTATGTGTGGGGAAACAAGAGTTAGGGTTGGTTTCGGACCCCTCCTCCAAGGGCCACGAAATTCCCCCCTCTTCCTCCATATATACAGCCCTTAGGGCGTCGTTTAGACTTTGGGTTTTGTTTAGATTAAAGTTCGCCATACCTGCAACTTCGCGTACTTCGTTTGTGTTCAACGACCAGACAAAGGCGTCACAGAACCCCACCTTGATCAATAAAGCTTTCATCTTATATTCGCAATATCCAGATTGAAATCTTAGTTTCTTGCTTGTTCTTTGTTTGCCTGCAGGAAACAGACCTTTGTGGTCAGGTTGATCGTGCTCCGGTGTGGTCAATAACCTCTCGGAGTTGGTTTAGCGATTGCTAAGGCGCGATGTCCTCGCACGTTGGTAGTCGGATCGTCAAAGTCGTCTTCCTCCAGACCATCTCATCGAAAGACGAGACACCTTTGCCTCTATCAAGTGGTATCTGATTTCCAGGTTGCTTGGTGAGATTTTACATTTTTCCGAAGTTTAGATCGAGTCTATTCTTCATACCTATAGTCCACGAAAAAGCCAAAAAAATTAGGGTTAGTTCATCCTATCCGAACCAATCTAAGCCTTTGCATAATCTTTTCTGTATTTGCTTTGTTGAATTTGAGGTTGCATCGTTGTGTCAAGTTGCTGGTCTTAGAGTCTAGTCTTTTAGAGTTTCGAATTCTGGTCATAAGTTGTCACGCCGCCGCCGCACCATCATCATCGCCCCTGCCATCTACAACCACCGCTTATCCGCCACCGATTCGTCTCCATATACCATCACCAATCCGTATCCATATACCACCACCAATCCATATCCATATATCACCACCAATCTGTATCCATATACAACCACCGCTTCCATATCCTACCACCAATCCGAGTTCCTTTCATATTAGGTTTGTTTTCGAGATCCATCTAATTTCCGTTTCGTGTTTCCTTGCCTGAGTAGGTTTCGAAAAAAAAGAGTCTGGAGACCCCCGGGCAGTTTTTAGGCCAAAATTTTCACAGGCAAAAATACTTTTCCCTATCCTATTTTTAGGCTTTTCTGAGTCTTTTGAGCCACGTCATAGTGATTTTTTGTCGCACTTTTTCATCGTCGCTGCTCTGATTTCTGAAAAAAGTCAAAACAAATTTCGTGCCCATCCTATCAGTTTGACGAGGGAAGAGTTTTGAGACACTCGCCATTATAGTGATTTTTCGCAAAAAAAGCGGATCGCAAAAAAAAGAGGAACGCAAAAAAAACAGAGCGAAAAAAAAGTTCCAGAGTGTGCTTTTCCCTTGTTTACGTGCAGCGCCGTGATTTTGTTAGTGTTCTAGGCTCGCGTCTCTAGCACGGTCTAGCCTAGGACCAGCACAATACCATCGTTGAGCATTTATTCAACTTTGCATATCTGAATTGATTATTGCTGACCCTTTTTGCTACCATATTATAAGCCTTCCCAGCTCCACATACATCTACGTCGTGTGTTTGACTCTCCCTGGTAATCTCTCTATCCAAGCTTTAAGAGTTTTGACTACAACGGTTGTTGATCACCACCTGCTGCTTGGTAAGAATTGGTAAGAAATTGAGATTCGCTTGACGGATTTGTGACTGTCCACCACACCATCACCACCACTTCCTGGTAGTCTGTAGGATCATATTCTTGAGTGTTTCTATTGCTGATAACCATGGCAGGATAACAAGCCGACGAGACTGACTGGGAGAATATGACAAACAAAGAGTTACATGATAAGTTTCAGCAAATGATGAGTGGACAGGTGGAAGATGTGCTAAATAGATTTGAAGAGGCCATGGAGAAGGTAGATGGCATTGAGAAGGCGTTTGAAACAAAGCTCGATAGCAAGTTTAATGAATTGCTCACGCGTCTTCCACCGCCCGCTGCACCTGTCGCACCTCTACAACAATAACAACAACATCGTCTTCCAAATCAAGTGGGACGAGCACAACGCGTTCCCATTGAGCCTGGTCAAACTTCTGGTGTTGTTGTACCAACTATTGATGCTTCTATAGCTCCCGCTGCTACAGCAGAGGTGGAGGACCATTACGGGGATGAGGCTGATCAAAATCAGAACTACGTGCAACCACCAGCACCACCACTAGGTCGTCCTCATGCATATCATCGCAACGGTAGGGCTGCACCACCACCTGAGGTACGAGATCATGACCATCTTCCTCAACTGAAATTGAATATTACACCATCTGAGGGTAGATATGTTCCTGATATATATCTTACGGATCCAACGGACGTACGAAGGAGACCGGACGACCGGACGCTCATGAGACACCGGACGACCGGTCCCCAGCGGACGTCCGGTACCTGGCTGTGTCCAATCACGGGCCCGAGGCCCATGTACCCCTACTTTTGCCCCATTTGCATTTAGACTATATATAGACCCCCTATTCCTTCTAGCTAGGGTTAGCGTTGGTTTAGCTCATTTCAGAGATCGAGCTACGCTCATCCACATCGGATCTACTCCTCGAGAGAGACCACGGCCTCTTCGGAGAAGATCCCTTTGGATTCAAGACCTCCTTGCGGAGAAGACATCAAGACCCCTTCTTGGGCGGCCCCGTCAAGACCTCATCACGGAGAAGATCATGCTACTTGTATCGTCCTTAGTTGATTGTCGATCGTGTGAACCCTTATGTATCCAAGGATCTAGCACATGTGTGACTTGTTCTTGTTAGTTTGGGTGTTCCTCTCGTTTTCCCCTTGTGTTCTTCGTGTTCTTCGCGGGATCCGCTCCTTTCGTGAAAGATCAGCCCCTAGGGTTCCTACCCTACATCATCTTGGTATCAGAGCCACGTTGATCACGATTTCGGAGCCTCCCCGTTGTGTTCCTAGCCTTGTTTTTGTTGTTTTTCGTCCTATTTTGAAAATTCCCCACAAAAATAGCCTAATTTTTTTTGTGATTTGTTGGTGTGTTGAGATTTTGTTGGTTTGGATCCGTGGATTTGCTTTGTGTTGAGTCGATCTAGCTTTTCGCCCTTGTCTCCACCCTTTCCATCCATGAAATCGCCCGCAATCGACGAATTTCACATCACTGACCTCGCCCATGTGCAGTTCTTCCCGTGCCCGAACAATGCCCAGGCACCGGACGTTCGATTGCCACCGGACGTCCGACGAGCGGACGACCGCTCCCCACCGGACGTCCGGAGTTCCCTGACGAAACTGATTTTTTTCATCTTAGTCACCACCACCACCCCACATTTTTGCATACGCACTCCTACCACCAATACACCATCCCCACTTCCACATACCACCACCATTGTTTACCCATTTTTCTCTCCGACACCTTTGCTACTTCGATCTATGAGAATTTGAGTTGCGGTACCATATCCTTTTGTGTTTCGGCTATCTAGGTACGGTTCGACATCGACATCACCGCCGCTCATCTTCGCCACGGACGCGTCATAAACAATGACCACCTTGACTACATATTTGTATTTCGGTCAACCATTTTGATACCATACCGGAAGCAAGACCGGTAACCTCATCTTGGTATTGGACATATCACTCTTGCCATTACATTGATAGACATCATAGCCTTGCTCCTTTGCGTTGCTTACCCATCGAGACTAGCCATTGAGTATTGCCGGCAATGAGACTTGTGCACATTAGTGATCATACTTCCCATAGCATACATACATCATTGTTGCATATATTGGTATCATCTCTTGTGTCACAAAGTTTTCATCGCATACACAATTTCTATCTTGGTTCATCAAGCATTGCATGAGAAAAGAGCTCAAACATCAAAGAGCCAACCAAGCTTTTAAGCAAAGAGGAAACATAAGCAAAGAGCTTTTAAGCAAGAACCATAGCATCATACAATATTAAGATTGTCATACTAGATCATCTTGGATCATATCATAGAAACAACTTGCATAGAGCATACTTGGGATAGAAGTCGTTGCATTTTTGCTAAGTAGGTTGTGCACAAGTTCTTGTATCCGCCTATTGTGCACAAGTTTCAGCAAATGATGAGTGGACATGTGGAAGATGTGCTAAATAGATTTGAAGAGGCCATGGGGAAGATAGATGGCATTGAGAAGGCGTTCGAAACAAAGCTCGATAGCAAGTTTAATGAATTGCTCGTGCGTCTTCCACCGCTCGCTGCACCTATCGCACCTCTACAACAATAACAACAACATCGTCTTCCAAATCAAGTGGGACGAGCACATCGCGTTCCCATTGATCCTAGTCAAACTTCTGGTGCTGCTGTACCTACTATTGATGCTTCTATAGCTCCTGCTGCTACAACAGAGGTGGAGGACCATTACGGGGATGAGGTTGATCAAAACCAGAACTACGTGCAACCACCAGCACCACCACTAGGTCGTCCTCATGCATATCATCGCAATGGTAGGGCTGCACCACCACCTGAGGTACGAGATCATGACCATCTTCCTAAACTGAAATTGAATATTACACCATTTGAGGGTAGATATGTTCCTGATATATATCTTACTTGGGAGTTATAAACTGAACAACGATTTACATGTTTACAATATCCCGAGGAGACACTTGTTCCTGCTGCTGTTTGTGCATTCACTAGTTTTGCATGTGTTTGGTGGTCTGAGCATTGTAGATTATATCCTATTCTAGCTACTTGGGCTGCTTTGAAAACTGCTATGCGTACTCGTTGGGTTCCACCATATTATCAACGTGAATTACTTCAAAAATTGCAGCGTTTAAGACAAAGAAAAAATTATGTAGAAGAATATTATCAGGAATTACAAACTGGCATGATTAGATGTGCTATTGTTGAGGAGAATGAAGCTATGCTTTCACGTTTTATGGGTGGATTAAATAGAGAGATTCAGACCATTCTAGAGTATAAGGAGTACACTAATATCACTCGCTTATTCCATCTTGCTTGTAAAGCTGAATGTGAAGTGCAGGATCGACAGGCATTAGCGCGAACTAACTTTTCTGCAGGTCGATCTTCATCATGGACACCACATGCATCCTCTACTTCCACTACACCAGCACCTCCATCAGGTGCCACCTCCAGCCGTGATACAAGAAAGCAGGCACAACCACCACTATCTGCCAAGAGCACACCTCCCGAGCCTACGCAGAGTTCTTCTTCTTCCATGGCATCAAGAGGGCACACAAGTGATATTATTTGTCGTCGTTGTAAGGGAAGAGGACATTTTGTGAGAGAATGCAAATCTCAGCGTGTGACGATTGCTACTGAGGATGGTGGTTGAGGGAGTCCTGGATTAGGGGGTCTCCGGACAGCCGGATTATATCCTTTGGCCGGACTGTTGGACTATGAAGATACAAGATTGAAGACTTTGTCTCGTGTCCGAATGGGACTCCACTTGGCGTGGAAGGCAAGCTAGGTAGTACGGATATGGATATATCCTCCTTTGTAACCAACCTTGTGTAACCCTAACCCTCTCCGGTGTCTATATAAACCGGAGGGTTTTAGTCCGTAGGACAGAACAATAACATACAATCATACCATAGGCTAGCTTCTAGGGTTTAGCCTCTCTGATCTCATGGTAGATCTACTCTTGTACTACCCATATCATCAATATTAATCAAGCAGGACGTAGGGTTTACCTCCATCAAGAGGGCCCGAACCTGGGTAAAACATCGTGTTCCCTGCCTCCTATTACCATCCGCCTTAGACGCACAGTTCGGGACCCCCTACCCGAGATCCGCCGGTTTTGACACCGACATTGGTGCTTTCGTTGAGAGTTCCTCTGTGTCGTCGCCGTTAGGCTTGACGGCTCCTACTATCATCGATAGCGATGCAGTCCAGGGTGAGACTTTCCTCCCCGGACAGATCTTTGTGTTCGGCGGCTTTGCGCTGCGGGCCAATTCGCTTGGCCATCTGGAGCAGATTGAAAGCTACGCCCCTGGCAACCAGGTCAGATTTGGAAGCTTAAACTACACAGCTGATGTCCGCGGAGACTTGATCTTTGACAGATTCGAGCCTCTGCCTTGTGCGTCACGCATCCACGATGAGTACGATTTAGCTCTACCATCGGACCGTGTTCAGGAGATCGCACCGGCAGCCGCTCCGACCCTCAATTCGGAGCCAGTTGCGCCGTCCATGGACGGGTGGATGGACCCCGCCACGGAGGCCTTACCCTCAGCAGCGATCGAGCCGAACATCGACCTTACCTTGCACGAGAGCCGTATTGTTAAAATACCGTATCTTTCTCCGGCCACGGACTCCGAACCGCCTGCGCCCATTCCTATCGAATACGATTGGGCGTCGATCATGGAGTTTACCTCCGCAGATATCTTTCAGCACTCGTCCTTCGGCGACATACTGAACTCATTAAGGTCTCTCTCCCTGTCAGGAGGATCCTGGCCAAACTATGTCCGGCAAGACTAGGATGCGGACGACGAAGAAATTCATGGCCCACCCACCACCCAATTAGTAGCCACTGTCGATGACTTAACCGACATGCTCGACTTCGACTCCGAAGACATCGACGGTATGGACGACGATGCGGGAGACGAAGAGGAACCACTGCCCACAGGGCACTGGACAACCACCTCATCATACGATATATACATGGTGGATACACCCAAAGAAGGCAATGGCGACTAGACAGCAGAGGATGACCCCTCCAAGAAGCAACCCAAACGCCGACGTCAGCGACGCTGCTCTAAGTCCCGCCAAAGCAAAAGTGGTGATACCAGCACAGGAGATAATAACACTCCGGATAGTGCCGAAGACAACAATAACCCCCTCGAGCAAGAGTTAGAGCAGGAGGATGGAAGAGCCAGCCCTCCTGAGAGAGCGGAAGATGGAGAAGCGGAGGATGATAATTACATGCCCCCTCCGAAGACGAGGCAAGCCTCGACGATGATGAATTCACCGTGCCAGAGGATCCCGTCGAACAAGAGCGCTTCAAGCGTCGGCTTATGGACATAGCAAATAGCCTTAAGAAAAAGCAGCAGCAGCTTCAAGCTGATCAAGATCTGCTAGCTGACAGATGGACTGAAGTCCTCGCGGCCGAGGAATATAAACTCGAGCGCCCCTCCAAGAGTTACCCAAAATGCAGGTTGCTACCTCAACTGGAGGAAGAAGCGTATGATGCGACTGATCGGCCACCTCGTGGCCGTGATAGAGAGGCATTCCAGCCAAAAGCTCAGCCGGCACCCCGACGCCATTCAAATAAAAAAGCATGGGGAAACACACCAGACCTGCAAGACGTATTGGAGGACAAAGCAAACCATGCAAGATCGATCTATGGATCACGAGGGCACGCCACTATGCGAGACGATAAACGTCACGCCGGATATAGTAAAAGTAAATCCGACCGGGCCGAACACAGCGGGCAAGACCCATTCGAGCTGCGTCGCGATATAGCCCAATACAGAGGCGCCGCACACCCCTTATGCTTCACAGACGAAGTAATGGATCATCAAATCCCAGAAGGTTTCAAACCTGTAAATATTGAATCATATGACAGCACAACAGATCCTGCGGTATGGATCGAGGATTACCTCCTCCACATCCACATGGCCCGCGGTGATGACTTACATGCCATCAAATACCTCCCACTAAAGCTCAAAGGACCAGCGCGGAATTGGCTTAACAGCCTGCCAGCAGAGTCCATTAGCTGTTGGGAAGATCTGGAAGCCGCATTCCTCGACAACTTTCAAGGCACTTATGTGCGACCACCAGATGCCGATGACTTGAGCCACATAATTCAGCAGCCAGAAGAATCGGCCAGGCAATTCTGGACTCGGTTCCTAACGAAGAAAAATCAAATCGTCGACTGTCAGGATGCAGAGGCCTTAGCAGCTTTCAAACACAACATTCGCGACGAGTGGCTAGCCCGGTACCTTGGTCAGGAAAAGCCGAAATCTATGGCAGCCCTCACGACACTCATGACCCGCTTTTGTGCGGGAAAAGACAGTTGGCTGGCTCGCAGTAATAATATGTCAAAGAACCATGGTACTTCGGATACCAAGGACGGCAATAGCAGGTCACATCGCAACAAACATAAGCGCCGCATTAACAGCGATAATACTAAAGATACATCAGTCAATGCCGGATTCAAAGGCTCTAAACCCGGTTAGCGGAAAAATCCATTCAAAAGAAGCACTCCGGGCCCGTCCAGTTTGGACCGTATACTCGATTGCTCGTGTCAAATACACGGCACCCCCGACAAGCCAGCCAACCACACCAACAGGGATTTTTGGGTGTTCAAGGAGGCCAGCAAGTTAATTGCCGAAGACAAAGATAAGGGGCCACATAGCGATGACGAGGAAGAGCCCCAGCAGCCGAACACCGGAGGACAGAAGAGGTTCCCCCCACAAGTGCGGACGGTGAACATGATATACGCAACCCACATCCCCAAGAGGGAGCGGAAGCATGCGATCAGGGACGTATATGCGTTGGAGCCAGTCGCCCCAAAGTTCAACCCATGGTCCTCCTGTCTGATCACCTTCGATCGCAGGGACCACCCCACTAGTATCTGTCATGGAGGATTCGCCGCGCTGGTCCTAGACCCAATCATTGACGGATTTCACCTCACTCGAGTCCTTATGGATGGCGGCAGCAGCCTAAACCTGCTTTATCAGGACAAAGTGCGCAAAATGGGTATAGACCCCTCAAGGATCAAACCCACAAAAACAACCTTTAAAGGCATCATTCCAGGTGTAGAGGCCCATTGCACAGGCTCAATTACACTGGAAGTGGTCTTCGGATCCTCGGATAACTTCCGAAGCAAAGAATTAATCTTCGATATAGTCCCGTTCCGTAGTGGTTATCATGCACTGCTCGGGCGAACTGCATTTGTGAGATTTAATGCGGTACCGCATTATGCATACCTCAAGCTCAAGATGCCAGGACCTCGTGGGGTTATTACAGTTAATGGAAACAGAGAGCGCTCTCTCCGAACGGAGGAGCACACTACGGCCCTCGCAGCAGAAGCGCAAAGCAGCCTGTCAAGGCAATCCACCAGCTCGGTGTCTCAAGACCCGGACACCTTCAAGCGCGCTCGGAGTAATCGGCAACTAGACTGCGTGGCACGATCTGAGCTCGCGTAGCAATGCGGCCCCCACCCCAGTCCCAGCCAAGCGGCAAAATCCATGCCACGCGTACATAATTACGCATTAAAAATACCATGGGCACAGGTGGGGAGGGGGCACAACTATGGCATGCTCCAAGAGGCTGCCTAAACCGCTCTATGGGCTTCCCCCTTTGTTATTTTTCTCTTTCAGGACTTTAATCTCTGGAAACCTTGTCCGGCAGCATGATTGCCGAACAAATGATGCAGCAACCAAGAGAGGCAGAAAGCTACGTCACACCACGGAAATCCCAGGTGGATTACGATAATGAGTGAAATATTTGCTTTAATACTATTCGTCAGCTTGCCCTTGGAAGGGACATAGTCCTACTTTTTGCTTATCGCACTCTCTGTATCATTATGCTTTAACTCACCTCTTTGAATAAACAACGCATAACATTACGACTATTATTGCATTCATGTTTTATATATATGTGTTCATTAATGAGACCTTGCAACCATACACTTTGGTACAGCCAACACACTAGGGGCTTAAGTACCCCACAATATGGTGTGAGAAGTCCGAACACTTTCACAAGTGTGGCACCCCGAACTTATAGCATTATATGCATCAGCTCCAAATCATGTCTTTGGTCAAATGTTAGGTTTGCCCGGCTCCTATGTTTTGGTACCTTACGTTCCGCTCTATCGGCTAAGGTAGTACTAGGAGAACTACTGCGATTGTGCCCCAGTTCTGCTAGGCTAAGCACCTCAGTAGAGAAAGCTAAAATTGACTGTCATGATAAGGCGAGAGACTGGTCGCTGTTCGGCGAGGTTTCGAGTCCCTAAAGACTTATGCCGCTTAGAGCGAGGAGCCGGTCCTAACCGGCTTAAAGGTGTGTATCGCTCCCCGAATTCGGCCTTCCGAATACCAAGGGCTTCGCCGAAATTTAAAATTATAGAATTCTATGGCTAAGTGAGAGTGATAAAGCATTATTAGTCCGGTTGCCTTGTTCGCTAGGCTGAGCACCTCCCTCGAAGGACCCAAACATGGGAACAAGAGTGCTCAGGTTTATCCCGAACACCCCAGCACTCGCGGCATGGGGGCAGAAGCCGAGGACTAGCCATCTCTCAGATTGGATAAACAGCCAAACAGAAGGTAATATTTTAAATTCAAACAAGCGTTGCATAGCGCATATGAAACAAGTTTTCATCATACAGGATCACACGAGCAAGTTTACTCAAATATTATATCCTTTGAACATTCGTCCGCTACAAGACGGGCACCCTTCAGGACACCCTCATAATAAATTTTGGGGGTGCGATGCTCCTTGCGCTGCGGTGGTCCCTCCTTGATCAGCTTCACGGTGTCTAGCTTGGCCCATTGCACCTTCACGCGGGCGAAAGCCCGGCATGCACCTTCGAAGTAGACATACCGCTTGACGACCTCCAACCGTGGGCAGGCGTCCACAAGCCGCCTCACCAGGCCAAAGTAGCTGTTCGGAAGGGCGTCGCCAGGCCACAACCGGACTATAAAGCCCTTCATGGCCTATTCGGCCGCCTTGTGCAGCTCGACCAGCTGCTTTAGCTGGTCGCTCATAGGCACCGGGTGTTCGGTCCCAGTATATTGGGCCCAGATAAACTTCTCCGTTGAGCTTCCCTCCTCGGCCTGGTAAAAAGTTGCGGCATCCGACATGCTACGGGGCAAATCTGTGAATGCTCTTGGAGAGCTCCAGATTCGGGTAAGTAACAGGTAATTTACTTTCACATGCTTGATTTGCATATAGAATGCCTTACCCGCCACTATCTTGCTCATCGCATCAATCTCCTGGAGGGCCTTTTGTGCTTCGGCCTTGGCACTCTTTGCACTTTCACGGGCGGCGGCAAACTCGGACTCTCGCGTCTTCGAGTCACGCTCTAACGCCTCATGCTTCGACACGAGAGCTTGGAGCTCTTGCTGCACCTCGCCCACCCATTATTCTTGCCTTTCCCACTCGGTCCGCTCCTCGGCCGCTTTGTCTTCGACCTCGGTTAGCGCTTGCTTCAGGATCACCACCTTGGTCGTGGCCCCTGGCAAATATACGATGATCCTGTCATTTTGCAATCGCGTCTTCTTTTATATATACATAGACTGAGTATTACTTACCCTTGTTCTCCTCGAGCCGACTCTTGGCAAGGCCGAGCTCTTTCTTGGAAACCTCGAGGTCCTGCTTCAGTGTGGCGACCTCCAAAGTTAGTGTGGCTGAGGCCAGCAGCGAAGCTTGCATATGCATATAGACATAATTATGTTAGACTCCTGCGGTATTATTTGATCCTCTATTCGGCTTTTCTTTTTGAACACCGAACAAAGCATCAGGGGCTACTGTCTATGCGATAATATTTTTCCTATATTTCAAACACGTACCTCAAAGCCTATTAGAAGGCTGGCACATGCTTCAGTCAATCCGCTCTTGGCGGACTGAACCTTCTGGACCACAGCACTCATAATAGTACGGTGCTCCTCGTCGATGGAAGCGCTGCGAAGCGCTCCTAGTAGATTTTCCGGCGCCTCTGGATGGACACAGGTCACCGGCACAGGCGTCTTGCCCCTCTTGGAAGAAAGCCGCCTACTCGAGTCTGGAACCACTGGAGGTTCCGACGCGGTGTTCGGCTGAGGGCCGAACTCGGAGCCCTCAGGGGCCTTGTTCCCTCTGCTCCCGGAGTCTGTAAGGTCGCGTTGAGGCGCCTCCGGGACTGTCTCCCCTCGACTCGGTGCCTCTTGAGACAATACCTCGGCGTCGTCCGCAGGGCAAGGGGAGGTGGCGGTCGGAAGTGGATCGCTATCCATATCCGATGATCCCAGGGAGCCGTCCGACAATACATCGATACTGGCTCGTGGCGGCCTGCATAATCATATTCAGCGTTAGGGGAAGCAGTGCGACAAAGGAATGCTATGAGTTACTCTGGTATCCGAATACTTACGGCTTCGCTAGGGGCTTGGCCCTAAGCAGCCACTCGTCTTCGCCTTCGGCGGCGGTGGTGGAACTATCCGGAAGGAGAGTCCTTCCCTTCTTGGACCCTTCGGCCTCCCCAGTTGGGGCGGCCTTCCTTTTCTTGTCTCCCCCAACTGGAGGGGGAGCACCTTCTTCTTCCTCCTCGTCTTCGGGGGAGGATTGTGTCGTAGAGTTATCGGACGATGAGTCCGATGACGCCTGGTGTCGGGAACTCTTTCGGGTTCCCTTGGCCTTCTTGGTCTTCTCCGGCACCTTATAAGGGGCCGGAGTCAGCATCTTCGTTAGGAGAGCGTCCGCTAGGCCTTCGGGCAAAGGAGCCGGACAGTCGATCTGTCCGGCCGTCTCCTGCCAGTCCTATCAAAGGTACGGGAGTTTAGATCCCGCATAGAGTCAAACTATGAAAAACAAGTATCCTATGACAGGTAAAATAGCTTACCGCGCTGGCTTGGCGCTTCGTGTAGAATCCGCGATCCTCGGTAGTGGGAGGGGGAACCTCGGCACCCTTTAATAGCACCTTCCAGGAATCCTCGTGAGTTTTGTCGAAGAGCCTGTTCAGAGTTCGGTGTTGGGCCGGCTCGAACTCCCACAAGTTGAAAGCCCGTTGTTGGCACGGGAGGATCCGGAGGAAGAGCATGACCTGGACTATGTTGACGAGTTTGAGCTTCTTGTTCACCATGTTTTGATTACATGTTTGGAGTCCGGTCAGCTCTCCCGAAGTACCCCAGGACAGGCCCTTCTCTTTCCAGGAGGTGAGCCGCGTGGGGATGCCAGATCGGAACTTGGGGGCCGCTGCCCATTTAGGGTCACGCGGCTTGGTGATGTAGAACCACCCCGATTGCCACCCCTTTACGGTCTCCACAAAGGATCCCTCGAGCCATGTGACGTTGGGCATCTCGCCCACCATGGTGCCTCCGCACTCCGCCTGGCGGCCGCTCACTACCTTTGACTTGAAATTGAAGGTCTTCAGCCACAAGTCGAAGTGGGGCTTGATGCGGAGGAAGGCCTCGCACATGACGATAAACGCCGAGATGTTGAGGATGAAGTTTGAGGCCAGATCGTGGAAATCCAGGCCGTAGTAGAACATGAGCCCCCGGACGAATGGTGGAGAGGGAATCCCAGTCCAGGGAGGAAATGGGTAATTAAGGAACACTACCCTCTCATGGGGCCTGGGGGTGGGGATGAGCAGCCCCTCATCTGGGAGCCGGTGCGCGATGTCGTCGGGCAGGTATCCGGCTCTCCTCAGCTTCTTGATGTGTCCCGCTGTGACGGAGGAGACCATCCACCTGCCTCCCGCTCCGGACATGGTTGGAGAAGGTCGAGGTGGGAAATGCGGACTTGGGCGCTGGAGCTCGAGTGTGCGAAAATGGATGAGCAAGGGAGGAAGAAGGCGTGGATCTAAAGGTGAATCCTTATCCCTTTATATGGGCGGACGAAACTATGCGTCCCCACTAGCCTGGTAAAACTCGCTTATCCCCCAAGCGCTGTAATCGATGGCGCGGTTGGGTTACCCATGCCCGTATTGATGAGAATCCCGTGATAAGGGCACACGATCTCTGCTTTGACAAGACGTGTCAAAAAAATGCCTCGCGTTATGTGCGGGACTAGTTAAAGGAAATGGTTTGAATAATCACTGGGCCATGACATAATGTCGTGCTGCCAAAACAAGTCAACAAATTAGATTTGTGGAAATATTATTCTCTCTACGGTGGTATGTGGAACTTATTTTGCAGGGTCGGACACTATCCTTGTATTCAAATTCTTCCATGGTGTATTCAGAGGAGGAACCCGCCTTGCAATGCCGAAGACAATACTGCGCATCGGACTCATCGTCATTGAAGCCTGGTTCAGGGGCTACTGAGGGAGACATGGATTAGGGGGTCTTCGGACAGCCGGATTATATCCTTTGGCCGAACTGTTGGACTATGAAGATACAAGATTGAAGACTTCGTCTCGTGTCCGGATGGCACTCTAGTTGGCGTGGAAGGCAAGCTAGGCAGTACAGATATGGATATATCCTCCTTTGTAACCGACCTTGTGTAACCCTAACCCTCTCCGGTGTCTATATAAACCGGAGTGTTTTAGTCCGTAGGACAGAACAATAACATACAATCATACCATAGGCTAGCTTCTAGGGTTTAGCCTCTCTGATCTCGTGGTAGATCTACTCTTGTACTACCCATATCATCAATATTAATCAAGCAGGACGTAGGGTTTACCTCCATCAAGAGGGCCCGAACCTGGGTAAAACATCGTGTTCCCTGCCTCCTATTACCATCCGCCTTAGACGCACAGTTCGGGACCCCCTACCCGAGATCCACCAGTTTTGATACTGACAGTGGGTATGAGTCCGCTAGTGACTATGAGGAGACTTTGGCTCTTATTACACGTGAAGAACACGGTGGAGATGATTCTGATCATGAGACGTAATACATGGCTCCTGAAGATGCTGACAGGTATGAATGTTTAGTTGCTCAATGTGTTTTGAGTGTGCAGGTCACACAAGCTGAGCAAAATCAGAGGCATAATTTGCTCCATACAAAGGGAGCTGTGAAGGAACGTTCTGTTCGCGTCATCATAGATGGAGGGAGCTACAATAACTTGGCTAGCATGGAGATGGTGGAGAAGCTATCTCTCACCACAAGACCACATCCACATCCTTACTACATCCAATGGTTCAACAACAGCGGCAAGGTTAAGGTAACACGTACTGTTCGTGTGCATTTTAGTATCTCTACATATGTTAGCCCTTGTGTTCTTCCTATCATTTTAGTGCCTCCACACAAACTGCTCGATAAAGGCTATATACGTGAATCCCTTAGTCCTTGTGTTGTTCCTATCATTTTAGTGCCGAAAAAGGATGGTACGTCGCATATGTGCGTTGATTGTAGAGGCATTAATAATATTACTATTCGTTATCGTCATCCTATTCCTAGGCTAGATGATATGCTTGATGAATTGAGTGGCTCTACAATATTCTCCAAAGTTGATTTGCGTAGTGGATACAATCAAATTCGTATGAAATTGGGAGATGAATGGAAAACAACATTTAAAACTAAGTTGGGATTATATGATTGATTAGTTATGCCTTTTGGGTTAACTAATGCACCTAGTACTTTCATGAGGTTAATGAACGAAGTTTTATGTGCTTTCATTGGACGATTTGTGGTAGTTTACTTTGATGACATATTGATTTATAGTAAATCTTTGGAGGAACATTTGGAACATTTACGTGTTGTTTTTACTGCTCTACGTGATGCACGATTGTTTGGTAACCTTGGAAAGTGCACCTTTTGCACCGACCGAGTATCTTTTCTTGGCTATGTTGTCAGTCCACAGGGAATTGAAGTTGATAAAGCCAAGATTGAAGCTATTGAGAGTTGGCCGCAGACCAAAACGGTCACACAAGTGAGGAGTTCCCTTGGCCTCGCTGGTTTCTATAGGCGTTTTGTGAGATATTTCAGCACCATTGCTGCACCTCTCAACGAGCTTACAAAGAAGGATGTGCCTTTTGTTTGGGGTACCGCACAGGAAGAAGCCTTCACGGTATTGAAAGATAAGTTGACACATGCTCCTTTACTCCAACTTCCTGATTTTAATAAGACTTTTGAGCTTGAATGTGATGCTAGTGGAATTGGATTAGGAGGTGTGTTGTTACAAGATGGCAAACCTGTTGCATACTTTTCTGAAAAATTGAGTGGGCCTAGTCTGAACTATTCAACTTATGATAAAGAATTATGTGCTCTTGTTCGGACCTTAGAAACATGGCAACATTATTTATGGCCCAAGGAATTTGTTATACATTCTGATGATGAATCTTTCAAACACATTAAAAGTCAAGCAAAACTGAACAGTAGACATGCTAGACGGGTTGAATTCATTGAGACTTTCCCTTATGTCGTTAAACACAAGAAGGGTAAAGAAAATGTTATTGCTGATGCATTGTCTCGTCATTATACTATGCTTTCACAACTTGACTTTAAAATATTTGGTTTGGAGACCATCAAAGATCAATATGTGCATGATGCTGAATTTAAAGATGTATTCCAAAATTGTAAGGAAGGGAGAACTTGGAACAGGTTCTTTCTTAACGATTGATTTTTGTTTCGTGCTAACAAGCTATGCATTCCAACTAGCTCCGTTCGTCTTCTGTTGTTGCAGGAGGCGCATGGAGGAGGATTAATGGGACACTTTGCCATCAAGAAGACGGAGGATATACTTGCTACACATTTCTTTTGGCCAAAGATGAGATGGGATGTTGAGCGTTTTGTTGCTCGCTGCACTACATGTAAAAAAGCTAAGTCACGACTCAATCCTCATGGCTTATATATGCCTTTGCCTGTACCTAGTGTTCCTTGGGAGGATATATCTATGCACTTTATTTTAGGTTTACCTCGAACAAAGAAGGGGAGGGATAGCATATTTGTTGTCGTGGATAGGTTCTCGAAAATGGCACACTTTATACCATGTCATAAAAGCGATAATGCTGTTAATGTTGCTGATATGTTCTTTCGTGAAATTATTCGCTTGCATGGTGTGCCAAACAGTATTGTTTCAGATCGTGATACTAAATTTCCTAGCCACTTTTGGAGATGTTTATGGGCTAAGTTGGGGACTAAACTGCTTTTTAGTACTACTTGTCACCCCCAAACTGATGGACAAACTGAAGTAGTCAATAGAACATTGTCTACTATGCTTGGGGCTGTTTTGAAGAATAATAAGAAAATGTGGGAGGAATGCTTGCCTCATATTGAATTTGCTTACAATCGTTCATTGTATTCTACTACTAAGATGTGCCCTTTTGAAATTGTGTATGGTTTCCTACCTCGTGCACCTATTGATTTGTTGCCTCTTCCATCTTCGGACAAGGTTAATTTTGATGCTAAAGAACATGCTGAATTGATTTTAAAAATGCATGAGTTAACTAAGGAAAACATTGAGCGTATGAATGCTAAATATAAACTTGCTGGAGATTAGGGTAGAAAACTTGTTGTGTTTGCACCTGGAGATCTTGTTTGGTTACATTTGCGTAAGGATAGATTTCCTAATTTGCACAAATCAAAGCTAGTGCCACATGCTGATTGTCCTTTTAAGGTGTTAGAGAAAATAAATGATAATGCATATAAACTTCAGCTACGTGCAGATTTTGGGGTTAGTCCCACTTTTAACATTGCAGATTTGAAGCCTTATTTGGGTGAGGAGGATGAGATTTCGTCGAGGACGACTTCATTTCATGAAGGGGAGGATGATGAGGACATAAATACCATTGGTACACCCACAGCCCCCGTTGCTATACATACTGGACCAATTTCTAGAGCTCGCGCACGCCAATTGAATTATTAGGTACTTTAGTTTCTTAGTAACGATTCTAATGTTCATGAGAATATGATGCTGCCTAAATTGGATACATTTGTTTTTCTTACAAATGAAGGGCCTAGTTTGGACAAGAAAGATGAACCTTGGAGCAAGTTCAAGCATGGAGATGATTCCATGCGCAAGGGGATCTAGAACGGAGTTCCAAGTGATGATTTCGGGACTTTGAAGCCACCATAAGGAGTGCATGAAGCCTTGGACGAAATATACAAGATGCCACTTCATGAATTTCGTCCAGAGGCTATTCTAGGTGTTGCGTCACCTTATTATTGGGCCAGGCCCATGTATTTTCGAAATACTTAAGTATAGGTTGTTTTTAGAGTCCGTATGTGTGGGGAAACAAGAGTTAGGGTTGGTTTCGGACCCCTCCTCCAAGGGCCACGAAATTTCCCCTCTCTCCTCCATATATACAGCCCTTAGGGCATCGTTTAGACTTTGGGTTTTGTTTAGACTAAAAGTTCGCCATAGCTGCAACTACGCGTACTTCATTTCTGTTCAACGACCAGACAAAGGCGTCACAAAACCCCACCATGATCAATAAAGCTTTCATCTTATATTCGCAATATCCAGATTGCAATCTCAGTTTCTTGCTTATTCTTCGTTTGCTCGCAGGAAACAAACCCTTGTGGTCAGGTTGATCGTGCTCCGGCGTGGTCAATAACCCTCGGAAGTTGGTTTAGCGATTGCTAAGGCGTGACGTCTCGCACGTTCGTAGTCGGATCGTCAAGGTCGACTCCCACAGAAAACGATAGCTACCTTCTCGTCGAAACATCGGGACACCTTTGCCTCTATCATGTTGATTGTGATGTGGTAGCTATACAAGCATGTTCCTTATTACTTGGTAGACCATGGCAATTTGATAAAAATTCTGTACACCATGATAGAAACAATCAGTATACTCTTGTTCATAAGGATAAAAATATTACTTTGCTTCCTATGACTCCTGATTCCATTTTGAAAGATGATATTAATAGAGCTAATAAAGCAAAACAGAAGAAAAATAAGAGTGAAAATCAGATTGTGGCAAAAGAATTTGAGAAACAAATGAAGCCTAATAATAAAACATCTAGTGTTGTTTCTGAAATTAAATTGAAAAGTGCATGTTTACTTGCCACCAAATCTGATATTGATGATCTAGATTTTAGCAAATCTGTTTGCTATCCTTTTGTGTGCAAAGAGGCATTATTTTCATTCGAGGACGTGCCTTCCTCTTTGCCTCCTACTATCACTAACATTTTGCAGGAGTTCGCTGACATCTTTCCACAAGACGTGCCACCGAGATTACCACCTATTCCAGGGATTGAGCATCAAATTGACTTAATTCCCGGCGCATCATTACCCAACCGTGCACCATGCCATACCAATCCAGAGGAGATGGAGGAGAATATGCGTCAAGTACAAGAACTGCTCGACAAAGGTTATATACGTGAATCCCTTAGTCCTTGTGTTGTTCCTATCATTTTAGTGCCGAAAAAGGATGGTACGTCGTGTATGTGCGTTGATTGTAGAGGCATTAATAATATTACTATTTGTTATCGTCATCCTATTCCTAGGCTAGATGATATGCTTGATGAATTGAGTGGCTCTACAATATTCTCCAAAGTTGATTTGCGTAGTGGATACCATCAAATTCGTATGAAATTGGGAGATGAATGGAAAACAACATTTAAAACTATGTTTGGATTATATGATTGGTTAGTCATGCCTTTTGGGTTAACTAATGCACCTAGTACTTTCATGAGATTAATGAACGAAGTTTTATGTGCTTTCATTGGACGATTTGTGGTAGTTTACTTTGATGACATATTGATTTATAGCAAATCTTTGCAGGAACATCTGGAACATTTACGTGCTGTTTTTATTGCTCTACGTGATGCACGTTTGTTTGGTAACCTTGGAAAGTGCACCTTTTGCATCGACCGAGTATCTTTTCTGGGCTATGTTGTCAGTCCACAGGGAATTGAAGTTGATAAAGCCAAGATTGAAGCTATTGAGAGTTGGTCGCAGCCCAAAACGGTCACACAAGTGAGGAGTTTCCTTGGCCTCGCTGGTTTCTATAGGCGTTTTGTGAGAGATTTCAGCACCATTGCTGCACCTCTCAACGAGCTTACTAAGAAGGATCTGCCTTTTGTTTGGGGTACCGCACAGGAAGAAGCCTTCACGGTATTGAAAGATAAGTTAACAGATGCTCCTTTACTCCAAATTCCTGATTTTAATAAGACTTTTGAGCTTGAATGTGATGCTAGTGGAATTGGATTAGGAGGTGTGTTATTACAAGATGGCAAACCTATTGCATACTTTCTTGAAAAATTGAGTGGGCCTAGTCTGAACTATTCTACTTATGATAAAGAATTATATGCTCTTGTTCGGACCTTAGAAACATGGCAACATTATTTATGGCCCAAGGAATTTGTTATACATTCTGATCATGAATCTTTCAAACACATTAATAGTCAAGCAAAACTGAACCGTAGACATGCTAGATGGGTTGAATTCATTGAGACTTTCCCTTATGTCATTAAACACAAGAAGGGTAAAGAAAATGTTATTGCTGATGCATTGTCTCGTCGTTATACTATGCTTTCACAACTTGACTTTAAAATATTTGGTTTGGAGACCATCAAATATCAATATGTGCATGATGCTGAGTTTAAAGATGTATTGCAAAATTGTAAGGAAGGGAGAACTTGGAACAGGTTCTTTCTTCACGATGGATTTTTGTTTCGTGCTAACAAGCTATGCATTCCAACTAGCTCCGTTCGTGTTTTGTTGTTGCAGGAGGCGCATGGAGGAGGATTAATGGGACACTTTGCCATCAAGAAGATGGAGGATATACTTGCTACACATTTCTTTTGGCCAAAGATGAGATGGGATGTTGAGCGTTTTGTTGCTTGTTGCACTACATGTCAAAAAGCTAAGTCACGACTCAATCCTCATGGCTTATATATGCCTTTGCCTGTACCTAGTGTTCCTTGGGAGGATATATCTATGCACTTTGTTTTAGGTTTACCTCGAACAAAGAAGGGGAAGGATAGCATATTTGTTGTCGTGGATAGGTTCTCGAAAATGGCACACTTTATACCATGTCATAAAAGTGATAATGCTGTTAATGTTGCTGATTTGTTCTTTCGTGAAATTATTCGCTTGCATGGTGTGCCAAATAGTATTGTTTCAGATCGTGATACTAAATTTCCTAGCCACTTTTGGAGATGTTTATGGGCTAAGTTGGGGACTAAACTGCTTTTTAGTACTACTTGTCACCCCCAAACTGATGGACAAACTGAAGTAGTCAATAGAACATTGTCTACTATGCTTAGGGCTGTTTGAAGAATAATAAGAAAATGTGGGAAGAATGCTTGCCTCATATTGAATTTGCTTATAATCGTTCATTACATTCTACTATAAGATGTCCTCTTTTGAAATTGTGTATGGTTTCCTACCTCGTGCACCTATTGATTTGTTGCCTCTTCCATCTTCGGAGAAGGTTAACTTTGATGCTAAAGAACGTGCTGAATTGATTTTAAAAAATGCATGAGTTAACTAAGGAAAACATTGAGCGTATGAATGCTAAATATATACTTTCTAGAGATAAGGGTAGAAAACATGTTGTGTTTGCACCTAGAGATCTTGTTTGGTTACATTTGCATAAGGATAGATTTCCTAATTTGCACAAATCAAAGCTAGTGCCACGTGCTGATGGTCCTTTTAAGGTGTTAGAGAAAATAAATGATAATGCATATAAACTTGAGCTGCCTGCAGATTTTGGGGTTAGTCCCACTTTTAACATTGCATATTTGAAGCCTTATTTGGGTGAGGAAGATGAGCTTCCGTCGAGGACGACTTCATTTCAAGAAGGGGAGGATGATGAGGACATCAATACCACTGTTACACCCTTAGCCCCTGCTGCTATACATATTGAACCAATTACTAGAGCTCGCGCACGGCAATTAAATTATCAGGTACTTCCGTTTCTTGGTAATGATTCTAATGTTTATGAGAATATGATGCTTCCTAAATTAGATACATTTGTTTTGCTTACAAATGAAGGGCCTGGCATGGATAAGAGGGATGAACACTGGAGCAAGACCAAGCATGGAGATGATGGCATGCGCAAGGGGATCAAGAACGTTGTTACAAGTGATGATTTCAGGACTTTGAAGCCACCATAAGGATTGCATGAAGCATTGGACGAAATATACAATATGCCACTTCATAAATTTTGTCCAGAGGCTATTCTAGGTGCCGCGTCACCATATTATTGGGCCAGGCCCATGTATTTTCAAAATACTTAAGTATAGGTTATTTTTTTAGTCCGTATGTGTGGGGAAACAAGAGTTAGGGTTGGTTTCGGAGACCAGAGAGTTGGTCAGGCAAACTCGGTGGGACCGATTTGCTCTTTCGGTGAGACCGAAAAGTTACAAAGGGGAAACACTGAGTTTACATTGCAATCTCGGTGGGACCGATTCGCTCTTTCGGTGGGACCGAAAAGTTACGAAAGGGAAACAGAGAGTTTGCAACCCCATCTCGGTGAGACCGAGATCCCTATCGGTAGGACCAAATTGCTAGGGTTTGGCAGTGGCTAATGACAAGTGAAACTCGGTGGCGCCGGATAGGAAGAATTGGTAGGACCGAGTTTGGCTTAGGGTTTAGGTCATATGTGGATATGGGAAAGTAGTTGAGGGTTTTGGAGCATATCACTAAGCACATGAAGCAAGAGGCTCATTAAGCAACACCTCATCCCTCCTTGATAGTATTGGCTTTTCCTAAAGACTCAATGTGATCTTGGATCACTAAAATATAAAATGAAGAGTCTTGAGCTTTTGAGCTTGAGCCAATCCTTTGTCCTTAGCATTTTGAGGGTTCCACTTTCACATCCATGCCATGCCAATCATTGAGCTTTCCTGAAATAATCATCTTGGAATAGCATTAGCTCAATGAGCTATATGTTGTTATGAATTACCAAAACCACCTAGGTCTAGTTGCACTTTCAATCTCCTCCTTTTTGGTAATTGATGACAACATATAGATCAAAGCTTCGACAAATGATAATAAGCAAGAAATATATCGTCGCTTTGAGAAGTATGTGATAAGTAAGAGCTCCCCCTAAATCTGTGCATATTTAAAATTTGCTTTGGACTGCAAATGCACAAAGAGTTAGAGTCATGGGTTACTCTTCCATGTCACATACATCTTGGTGGAGCGCTCAAAATGATAAGAATGAAATACATGCACTCATCACCAAGAAAAGTGAATGATCACATAAGATAGATAGGGATAATAGCATTAAGCAAACATTAATTGTAGCTTATGATCAAACACATGATCATCAATGTCTCACAAATAATGACGTAGTATCTCAGGCACTCAAAAGCAAACAAGTTCGAAAAACCACCAAATAAAGCAAGAGAGAAAAGCAACACTCTCTCTCTCGAAGCCTATGATCTATACATCTTCTCCCCCTTTGGCAACAAGTTACCCAAAAGTTCCTAGAAAATGCATAGTGCTAAATCGACGCTCAGGCTTGATCTTCAGGTGGTGGTGGAGTCCGGATCACTCCAAGGAAGAAGGCTTCGGTAGATGTTGAAGTAGTCGCTGGAGTTGGAGCTGAAGTAGATGCTGGAGCTGGTGGAACTGAGGCTGTGGCTGGTGCTGAGGTGGTGGCTCTTGTGTCAGCAACTGGCACGGCAGACGACCTCGGACCTCTTGGCACTCTGGCAAAGGCATGAGTGGTAGTCCTGCCTCTCCTCTCCTGCATGTCCTCCTGGAGCTGCTCCACTGCAGATTGAACTTCCGTTACCTTGACATCCAAGTCATAGAACTTCTGTTCCATGATTCTCTCTAGGCTCTGCTGATTCTGAGTGAGGGTGGCCAGACTTTGCTCAATCCTCAGCGTGGATGCAATTAAGTAACCAAGCTGCTCTTGTTTAGTCTTCAAGAAATACTCAGATGCCTCCTCTTGAGTAGGCATCTTGGCAGCTTTCTCCTTCCTCGCCTTATCCTTCTTCGCGTATGCTTGTGCAGATGATGGCTCGTTCTCAGTCATCACAACTTCATTGTCCTCGAAATCTGGACGGATGGGCAGGTGTTCCTTGTCCAATAGATATATGCCCGTGCCCATCTTGGAGTTGATGAGCTCCTGAATTTGAGGGGCATATCCGCAGCTCCTCTTCTGATCTGCTGCAGTCCTCTTGATTGTTTCCACTATGAGGCTCATTACCTTAAACTTCTGAGGCACATCAAACACATGTAGCAAGTTGATAGCATGGCCTCTGATCATCTTGCGATCTCCAGACCTGGGCAGTAAGGTGTGCCTTAGTATCCAATTGATCGTAGGCAGTCCTGACAAAAGGTAATGCACAGAGCCAAACTTGAAGGTGTCAAGAGCTTCATTGGGAATTTCCTTGTACATATTGGAATGGAGTTATGGTCCATCTTCTTCTTGGCATAGATATCCAAGTCATCTTCTTGCTCCTCTGGGGCATTAATGATCTGTGCCCACTCAGCCACTGTGGATTGGTACCTTGTACCCTCAGACATCCATGTGATCCTCCCATCTGGATAAAAGTGTGCCGTGGAGTAGAATTGCATGATCAGTTCCTCGTTCCACTTTGTGAGCTTCTGCCCAACAAAGTCAGCTACTCCACAAGCATTAAAGCTGTCATATACTCCTAGGTAGTGCTCCTCCTTCTCCTTGATGTAGGTCCAGTCAACCCATCTCATGTCACAGACAATTGGCTTCTTATCTAGCAAAACAGTCTCATAGAAATCCTGCTGCTCCTTGGTGTGAAACCTGTAGTCCAGGGCAGTCCTTCTTCTTGAAGCATATGGGTCTGCTTCTCTCCACTTCCTCAGCACTGAATCTCTCCTGAGCTTCATATCCTCAGCCACAGGATGAGCATCGTTGTGGTCTGGGATCTTGGGCTTTAGCTTTCTCAGGACATTCTCTTCCTCTTCTTCAGCAACAGTCTCTGGCACTGGGGCCTTGTTCTTCTCAGCTGCAGGAATGCTCCTGCTGCCTTCATCAGATGAACTGGAGGGACTAGTGCCCTCACTCATCACCACTTGCTGCTCTGACATATTTTGGCATTCACTTTGATCAGACATGCTGCAAACTGACTGCTGACCCTGTGAATAGATTATAGATGACGTAGAAAGGATGAGCATCACAAAATGCAGAGATTTTTGCAAAAGAATGATCCAAAAACTTAGTTTTAGTTTCCCACTGAAATCATCTCGGATCTACCGATTTTCAAACTCGGTGATATCGAAGCAGTTTTGGAACCTAAACTAGTGAACTCGGTAGGACCGAGTCACAGTTCGGTGGCACCGAGACTGCTAGGGTTTCACTGAGTTCAAAAATCGGTCACACCGATAAGTAATTCTCGGTCAGACCGAGTCTCACTTGTGCAATGGCAAGAGCCAAATCGGTGGGACCGAGTTTTTCAACTCGGTGGGTCCGAAATGGTTTCGGCAGAAACCTAACCCTAAAATTTTCGAATCAAACCTAATCTACGGGCGTTTTGACTGGATAGGAGTGTTTCAATCATGGCAAGAATCATGAAGAACACAATGTGCTAGGAATTGGACGGGGAATAGCACTGTGATCAAGTCCATACCCTAGTTCGGCGGAGAATTGCTACGGCGGCAACGGTGGGGCAGAATTCCCGTTGACGACGACGGAGACCAGCGACTGGAGGCTGCTGGCGGCGAGAAGACGATCCGGAGACCACGAGGGCAGAGCAGGCTATCGCACGGGCGAAGGGGTTCGGAGAAATTTCCAAAATTTTGCCCGTGACTATATATAGCCCGACCCTGTCGGTGTGACCGAGTGGAACAACTTGGTGGCACCGAGATTCATGACTGCAAGAAGTTACTGAAACTTGGTGTGACCGAAAGGTTCAAATCGGTTGCACCGAGATCGAAAACCTAGATCAACTTAATGATCTCGGTAAGACCGAAAGTGGAGTATCGGTCAGACCGAGAATCATAAAGAGGTTTTGGAAGTTTAAGTCTATGACGAATCGGGGACTCCGAGCGCTCCTCACACAGAGTGGTTCGAATCTGACTTGATCAAATTTTGTGATGCAGCATGAATAGAGTTTGAGACGAGAAAAGCATAGATAGCTAGAGGAGGTTCTTAGGCATTCTTGTCCATCCACTTGGCAAAAGAAGATAAAACCAAACAATCAAAACAACAAGTGGATGTCCTCGAATGAGTAAAATATGCAACCAGCATGCTCACACAATAAGATGGCAAATGAAATATGTGGCAAGGCATGCACAACCAATTCTAGCATCTATCAAGCAATTTGCGATGACTAGGTCACCTATATATGAGTATATTGACTTAGGAGTCAAATGAGAACACTTGATCATAGGTCATACTCATCGTTTAAGCACAAGTGGGGTTACCACTTTTACATAAAGCATTGTTTTGTTCACATCTTTAGAGTTGCTTTAGCTCAAATCTTAGAGTAAAGCTCCCCCTAGATGTGATATCCCCCCTAAGAGGGATGAACTAACCTTGGGTTTTGTCGATGATGACTTCATGTAGATATTGAAGATGTGGATGCTCAATGTTGATGTAGATCTCTTGGAGCTATCCATTTGAGTGACTTGCACTTTCAATACCTACATGGGTTAGTCCCACAAGGAACAAACAAGGATATCCATAGACATAGAGTGATGCACAAAAAAGATGATGTCCATGAAAACTTTTTAGGTTACCTTGTCCCTTGTTTTACCAACAAGAGGGTTTGTGACTCCTTGAACTAGTGCAAGATGTGGAAGTTGTTTGCACTTGTTCTTGCCAAAATGATAAGAGTGAAGTATGTTGGCGGAGTCACCCTCAAGAACTCTCTAGTTCTTCTTATTTTGGATCCACATCATCTTGATGGGAATCCTTGGAGTTGTAGTCGTACTTGATGAAGTGGAAATTGAAGTAGTCTTGGGAATCCACTTGACTAAGGTCTTAGGAGCTTCTTCAAATGCATCAATTTCCTCTTGAAGCTTGTCCTTCCCTTTTTGCTCGTAGTCTTGTGGTGGAAGATCATCTTGAGCTTGTGTCCCCTTGAAAGAAGCATACTTCTCTTGTTGAGGGACAAACTTTGTCTTGGGGTATTGATCTTCTTCCCACTCAACTCCATTGGCATTGAACTTTCGTTCAAAACCAACACCTTGATTCTTCCGGTGCATTCCTTGCTTGCGCACAATTTCCTCGAATTGCTTACTCCCGGCAAGGCTTTTGTACACTCCTTTCTCTATAATTCCCTTCAATAAGCTATTTTCTTGCTCAAGTGTAACTTGGCTAAGAGAATCATTAGTGGAATCAAGAGAACTACTAGAAGCAACAATATTGGATTTAACATGATCATTGTTACTGCTAGAGGAAGAATCTTTCTTGTTACTAGACTTGACTTGAGGCATGTAAGTAGATAAGAG